>NW_026732977.1:0-55000 GCF_028476545.2 Physella acuta | reverse complement strand
TATATATATATATATATATATATATATATATATATATATATATATATATATATATATATATATATACAAATATATAGGCATAGTAGTATTTAGAAAGACGAATCGAGTCAAGCTATATTTAGTTGGGGTCGTCAATACACGACATCATGCTTTTTGTGCCAAATTTATCCCCTCCCCCACTCCCCATCGTTATACTTTAGCAGATCACACACCAGCAGAGTTTATTTCATGCATCTTTTCGAGGGGGGAAATTGTCAGAAAGAAAATACTGCATACCAGCCTACACATTTCTGCTAAGGGGTATAACCAAGACAGGTTGGTTTTGCCAAAAATATTAACTGAGTCGTTTCCTTTGGAACGAGTAATAAGGAAAATGAAAATACTTTGACATATTTTAGACTGATATTTTTAAGTAACCAGTTTAAAAATGCACATTTAGGAGAAAAAAATACACTGCCGAAAATCGGTTTTTAGAACCCTATAATTTACATGCAACAGTCTGACGTCTCTTCATCTCTTCAGAAAGACTCAAGACAATTGTGCATCTTCTAATGTTATGTTAAAACATTACTTTTAGCCGTTACTGGGGTTGGGTTATGCATTCATTTAGTTAGATTTACCTAGTTTATTATACTGAAAGATTAATATTCATAAATATATAAACTATTCATCATTACATTTGTTATCTGCGTTTCATAGTAGCTAGAGAGGCTACAGGTAACAAAATGTCATATTCGCGACCACACATGTCAATAAAGATGGATGGGAATAATTCCTCAGTTTTAAAATAGTTCGTTTCCCCTTTTGTGTCATTACAAGAGACGTCATTCGGCCCTAATGATGTAACAAGTCAGTTGCGGATTCAAAGCTGTATGTATTGTTATGATAGAAAAGAGCTATGATTGTTTATTTGTTTAAATAAAGTGCAATTGAAGTAATCGACTTTGTGTGAGCAAAGCATCAAAATAATTCAAAAACAGATAGGCCTACTATAGGATTAAATTTCAAGCAAACTTTGTTTTGGACAGTTGTGTATTGTTTTAATGCCCTATATAAAGGCTGCCATACTGATTGATTTTTATACGCTTTTTACTCTATCCTTTTATGCAGTGGCCTATATTATTTCTACATTATGTTCAGTGAGATTTCCTGATATTTCGTTACATTTTCACTGTTGAAATGTAACTAATTATGAGTTCTGAAAATAGTTTTCTATATGTAGATATGGCAAACCAAGCATAATATTTTGATCTGGCATTGAATAACTAAAACTAAAAAGGTGCATAACTCTTGGCCTGTCTAGATTCTAGATCTAGGCCTACCCACCGGTTTTTGACACCTGTGTGTTGCAGGTCTCTAGATCTAGATCTAGATCTAGATCTGTATGAACATCGCGTTAGGCGACATAAAAATGTTTAGTTAGAATAACCAATAAATCCCAACCCCCAGCATATCATGCGACGGATGTGACTTGTGATTTATTATTCTAACCTAGCCTAATGTAAATGTCGCTTAATAATCAGAACTGTGTAGTTTAGGACTACTGTATTTCGGCTAAAAAAGGGAACTAATTCCTTATTTAATATTTATCTATTACTACTGTAGTAGAGTGTCTATCTGACAGCCTCTGTCCAGCAAGGCAAGTTTTAAAAAGGTAGGGAGACTAAACAGATCTAGAATTCTAGTATTACTAGTAAAAAGTAAACTAAAACACTTACAGTACTAGATCCTACTACTAACACTACTTTAGTTACAGCCATACACTAAGAATACACTCAATACACTGTGACTAAAACTACACTTCTTAAGTTCTTAGGCCTAAATAAATACTAATACTAGATCTAGTAATACTTACTTACTTACTACTTAGTAGTAGAATTTGATGTCTAGATGCAGCTCTTCAGCTCCATGCACAAATATTATCAAATAGGCCTAAGCTAAATATTAATAATTATTAATTTTATTTTCAAAACTCATAAAAATATTGTTCTGCAACGCTCGGTAATGAACAATAAAATAATAAACATAAATAATAAACACTCGCTATTCTATTAGAATATTAACTACTCCCTATTTCAATGTATTAACTAATTGTCTACCCCAAATTGTAACATTCAACTTCATGGTGGATATCACAAAGAAACTAAACCAGCTAAATGTGAAACTGCAAAGAAAGGAAAATCCAGCATATGCCTTGCTTGAAGAAGTGGATTGTTTAAAAAAAAAAGACTTAATTTCGTAAGTTACTTTTAAAAAATCTGAAAAAAACATCGTGATAAACCCAACGCTACTATTAACATGAATTACTTCAGCATTACTACAAACAAAATGAAGGATGAGTTCACTGAGAGATTTGAGCAATTCAAAAGAAATGCAAGTTGATCCTCTCAACACAAAAACAAATGAGATTAACTTTGAGCTATTTGGAATTGATGCTGGTTTGCTTCAAATGAAATTGCTAGATTTTAAATTAAACATTTGTGGAGTGGTAAGTTCATAGATATCTAGAGCAAGTTAGAAGATACGGAGGTCCAGTAAAACATGCACGTTTTGTTGCACAAGTGGACAGCACTAAAATAAATGCAGCGAGTCGAGCCCCTATTATGTGACGGATAGAAAAATCTTCCAGGATGCCACAGTAAGGCAGTGTCGTAGCCAGGATCGTCTCATGAGGGTTCAAATTTTTTCCTGCATTATAAATGTATATATCAGAGGCGTAGCATCCCTCCCCGGCCCCCGAGGACAATCTTTTGATTTGCACCCCCCCTCAAACTTTTGATTTGCACCCCCCTCAAACTTTTCATTTGTACCCCCCCTCAAACTTTTCCTTTGTACCCCCCCCCCAGACTTTCGATTTTGCACCCCCCCCCCCCCGCTCAACCTTTATGTATCTACCGATATGGGGGGGGGGGGGGGGGTTCTAAACTGTATACTGGCTTATGTCCTCAACCAACCACTTGGCTCACTCTGACTCATACTCATCCTAGGTGTTAGCATTTAATTAAAGTATTAATTAAAAATTTACTGCACCTTAAAGTTTGAACCTACTTTGAATATTCTTTCAGTATTGTTAAATATTCATAATCATTATGTAATATGTGAACATCTAACTAAAAACAAAGTTTTGTCAATTTGTTTTGTAGCTAAATAACTTTATTTTCTCCTGACATGTAATCCTGCAATTTTATTTTAGTAAAATACAAAACAAATTATAGTAGTGTCTGCTGATCATGTGTCAAATGTTCACTGGGTTATAACCTTTAATGAATCATAATTGTATTAATTTAGTAGACAGTAGGATAGAAATAAAGTAAATAAACTAGCAACTTCATGTATGTTGTCACTCAGCACACTGGGTATCATGACCAGTCCTCACTCCCTTTTGTAAGTTAAGGTAGAGATTCTTTTTTCTAGTCCCAACCATAACCTGGTGTGTATGTTAAGATTAGGGAGTAATCATCTAATCCTATTGTGATGTGTATTTTAAGATGTATTTTTAACACCCCCCCCCCCCCCCCCCATTCACCCCATCTTTAATCTTTAATATCCAATTCTACAAACATATTTACATCAGTGTGTGTATTTTTAGAATTAAAATTTAGTCATAAAATAATATTTCTGTAATTTCATAAGTGTTTCCTAATAATTTAGTTGGATTACTTTTACCTATCCAGGCTGTTACGATCCCAGGAGATCTCAACCTGAGTTAACCCTATTAAAGGGGTAGGGGTGACGATAATTGTGTTAGAATATAATTACTGTTGACAGCCTTATTGACCTATGTGACCTTAGGGGAGACAGTATGGCGGGCGGATTGGAGGAAAATCTAGGAAGTTATCAGTAGGGTCTGACCTTTTAATGGAGGCGAGCGAGTTAACGAGATTCCTTCCATAATGTTGTTGACATGGAATAAAAACGTGCTTTTTAGATTTAGACCGTAAAAAAAAAATAAAAAAAAAAAACTTAAGCCTAAAATTAATTTAGAAATTTTATATTTTTAGAATAAATGCTATAAAAGTTGCAAATCCAGAGAACTTGAAAATAATTTGTTGAGTTTAAGGCTACATTTCTATTTATTTTCATCAAGCCTAAGTTATAACCGGATGTTTCACTTTCGTAAGACAAATATTGATTGGCTGTACAGTAACTTAGTGATCGATAACTATTTGTTTACAAAACTTTGCAGATCAAGTTTTTAAATAACAATGCAAATTTAAAACCCCATGACCTAGATTTCTATTTTTAGCTTACAATGTGTACAATAAAATCTATGACGGCAGGATGCCATTGTTTATGTCGCCATTACACGTGAAAACCAAATTGTTTTTGCTTTTTTTTTAAATTTTTATTTAGTTACCGAGAATATTATAAACATCAAATACATCCAATCTTTAGTAAAGTCCGAAAAAAACCAGACAGGCAGGATTTTAAAACCATATTAATTGTAACTACGCTGTGCATGATTTTTAAATGAATTTATACACCTCTCAAATACCTTTGAGACTTTTCTCGCTGGTGTCCATTAGGTACAGCAGAACTGTGGCGACGTACGAATTAGGTTAGGCTGGATGGAGAAGACAAAGAAAGGAGACCGTTATTTAAGGAGGGGTAGACTGGGGACAGACAGTCAGAACTCACGAGACACACTCGGACACGGACTCGTCTCGGATAGCTAGGTTTAGAGTAGATGGACATGGGTCGTCTCTGTGAGCTAGTGGAAAGCCACGACATGTATTAGACCTAGGCTAGGCTAGACAGTTAGGGACAAGTAGGGCAGTCGAATTAAGGACTTTAGCTGTTGTAGATAGTGTGTATAATTCTGATTGTTGCTCTTTGGTGGCGGGTTAACTTTAAGTGTTGTAATTTGTAGCAATAAATAGAGATCACTGAAGTTGGCGTTTATCTATTTTTATTTTTCTCCTTCTTGTTTACGATTCCCTGACTAATTCGAAAGGATTAGAGAAAGGGGGTCGTAACAAGGCAATATTAGGTGTCCACATTTTTCAAAAAAGTTTGGTGTCATTAGTTTACATCAACTGCAAAAGGGAAAAAATAGTTGTTAAGAATTATTGTGTCCTTTTTATATTAAATTTGTACCTCTTTTTAATAAGAACGTAGTTCCTTTTTGTCATGTTAGAAAAAAAGCGTCCACTAAATGTGGTTTGAGGAAATATACTGCACCAAAATGTGGTGAGAAAAACTTGTCTGTATGGAGATCTTTTCTGAGTTATTTGTCTTTAATGACATCTTGAAAAAACGTATTGTTAATCAATAACTCCTAAACTTTGGTATGTAAATAATATAAGAAAGAAGTATTTGAACACATGACACATTTATAATAAAACAACTCTAATCTCTATCAACTAGCTATCTCAACTTCTTGTGTGAACAATCTAATGTACACTAACACTAAATCTCTCTACTAAATGTATCTATACATCCTAGTATTATCCATACATCCTATTAGCTCACCAACTACCCATGTTCCTCTTACTTGACTTGTCTCTGATTTGATTCAAGCTGACCAATACTACTGTCCTAGGTATTGCACCTAAATTGTGTCATTACACAGTTGCTACATTTAATTAGGGGTAAGCAATGTGAAAAAAATATTTTTTGACTTTTTGTACCAATTGAAAAACTAATCATAACTTATGTTACATGTTTTCATCAAGGTTGAGAAATTAGACATAAAAGATGTCTAGAGGAGACGAAGACATCAAAATTAGCATGCTGCATGCTGATGATGGAGGTAAGCATATAAACATGGTTGTTTCTTCACTAGTCAAACGTTTTCTTGTTGTTAATGTGATACCGGCTGTGAACCCATTTAAGAACTTGACATCCTTTTGCATTTGTCCTGCACTCTTTATGTTTCACCAGTTAAACAGTCCACTAAACCTTAAAAAAAAAAAGTGAAAGAACTCAGACAATTAAAAAATTTTAGGAATTCATCCTACTGAAGTCAAGAACTATTAAATTAATATTAAATTAAAAAATAAAAATAAAAACCAGAAGTAAACCCAGTTTTTGTCATGTCAGTTTAGTAACAAATTAGCAACCACAGTTACTAGTCATAAAACCCTAATTTGATGCCAGTTTTTTTAGTTGTTTGAGCAGCTAAATACAATTTGACTAGCTATCTGACAAATGTCAATGTATTCCGTCAGCTGTCTGCTTGCTCAGGCACATCTGTGTTAGCTCTTTTTTATTTCACCTTCTTATTATTTATATCATGCGGTTCTTTCATTGTCACAGCACATGTTTACCCTTACCACAAGGGTGTTACAACACTTTGATAAGTGCATCTGCACATTTATATCATGAGGTTATCTCATTGTTTATGTCATTCTATTGGTGAACACATAATCTGGGAAACATGATATATTGATCAACTGCTTCAGCAACCAAGATGAATAGACCATTAACAGACTTAAAACTGTTAAGCAGCAGTTTGTCAGATAAAATGTTTACAAGTGATGAATATTATGTTACATCTATCTAAAGTAAAATTGCATAGTAGCTTCTTTCAGCTTGTTGAAAAATTACATCGGACAATATAATGAGATTTACAAAGTTATACTGTAACATTTATGAGATTTGGCAACTGACATGTCTACATCATTGTAAGATTTGGCATCTAAGTAAGCACCATGATATTTGAAAGTAAGCCATGACATCATATTATAGGAGGTTGATCTGTGACATTTTTACATCACTGTAAGATATGGCATCTAAGTAAGCACATCATGTAAGATATGGCATCTAAGTAAGCACCATGAAGTAAGATATGGCATCAAAGTAAGCACATGATGTAAGATATGGCATCTGAGTTAGCACCATGATGTAAGATATGGCATCTAAGTTAGCACCATGATGTAAGATATGGCACCTAAGTTAGCACATGATGTAAGATATGGCACCTAATTTAGCACCATGATGTAAGATATGGCATCTAAGTTAGCACCAAGATGTAAGATATGGCATCTAAGTTACCACCAAGATGTAAGATATGGCATCTAAGTTAGCACCATGATGTAAGATATGGCACCTAAGTTAGCACCAAGATGTAAGATATGGCATCTAAGTTAGCACCATGATGTAAGATATGGCACCTAAGTTAGCACCATAATGTAAGATATGGCACCTAAGTTAGCACCATGATGTAAGATATGGCACCTAAGTTAGCACCATGTAAGATATGGCACCTAAGTTAGCACCATGATGTAAGATATGGCACCTAAGTTAGCACCATGATGTAAGATATGGCACCTAAGTTAGCACCAAGATGTAAGATATGGCATCTAAGTTAGCACCATGATGTAAGATATGGCATCTACGTTAGCACCATGATGTAAGATATGGCATCTAATTAAGCATCTAAGTTAGCACATGACGTAAGATATGGCATCTAAGTAAGCACATGATGTAAGATATGACATCTAAGTAAGCACCATGATGTTATATATGGCATCTAAGTTAGCACCATAATGTAAGATATGGCATCTAAGTAATCACATGATGTAAGATATGGCATCTACGTAAGCACCTAAGTAAGCACCATGATGTAAGATATGGCATCTAAGTAAGCACCATGATGTAAGATATGGCATCTAAGTTAGCACATGACGTAAGATATGGCATCTAAGTTAGCACCATGATGTAATATATGGCATCTAAGTAAGCACATGATGTAAGATATGGCATCTAAGTTAGCACCATAATGTAAGATATGGCATCTAAGTTAGCACATGACGTAAGATATGGCATCTAAGTTAGCACCATGATGTAAGATATGGCACCTAAGTTAGCACCATGATGTAAGATATGGCATCTAAGTAAGCACATGATGTAAGATATGACATCTAAGTAAGCACCATGATGTAAGATATGGCACCTAAGTTAGCACCATGATGTAAGATATGGCATCTAAGTAAGCACATGATGTAAGATATGGCATCTAAGTTAGCACCATGATGTAAGATATGGCACCTAAGTTAGCACCATGATGTAAGATATGGCATCTAAGTAAGCACATGATGTAAGATATGGCACCTAAGTTAGCACCATGATGTAAGATATGGCACCTAAGTTAGCACCATGATGTAAGATATGGCACCTAAGTTAGCACCATGTAAGATATGGCACCTAAGTTAGCACCATGATGTAAGATATGGCACCTAAGTTAGCACCATGTAAGATATGGCACCTAAGTTAGCACCATGATGTAAGATATGGCACCTAAGTTAGCACCAAGATGTAAGATATGGCATCTAAGTTAGCACCAAGATGTAAGATATGGCACCTAAGTTAGCACCATGATGTAAGATATGGCACCTAAGTTAGCACCAAGATGTAAGATATGGCATCTAAGTTAGCACCATGATGTAAGATATGGCACCTAAGTTAGCACCATGATGTAAGATATGGCACCTAAGTTAGCACCATGATGTAAGATATGGCATCTAATTAAGCATCTAAGTAAGCACCATGATGTAATATATGCCATCTAAGTTAGCACCATGATGTAAGATATGGCATCTAAGTAATCACATGATGTAAGATATGGCATCTAAGTAATCACATGATGTAAGATATGGCATCTACATAAGCACCTAAGTAAGCACCATGATGTAATATATGGCATCTAAGTAAGCACATGATGTAAGATATGACATCTAAGTAAGCACCATGATGTAAGATATGGCACCTAAGTTAGCACCATGATGTAAGATATGGCATCTAAGTAAGCACATGATGTAAGATATGGCATCTAAGTTAGCACCATGATGTAAGATATGGCACCTAAGTTTGCACCATGATGTAAGATATGGCACCTAAGTTAGCACATGACGTAAGATATGGCATCTAAGTAAGCACCATGATATTTGAAAGTAAGCCATTACACCTGATCTGTAATATTTTTTCTATACATTTATAGCCTGTAGCAAGTAACAACATGCAGGGTAAGGAATTCCCATTGGAATAATTTCTGCTACTTGATGATAGCTTTTGATATTACTCTCCTGTTTTGTAACCTTATATTCTGTATGTGCAAGTTCACTTATTAAAACTTTGGGTTAGAAAAATGTAATAAGGATAAATATAGCCACCCTATTGGCCTATTAGAAAGTCCTGATTAAAACTATAGTTTCCACCATTTGAACATCTAATATGGATAGATTTTCCCCCTTCCATTTTAAGCTTATATATTACTACTGCACCCTTTGCTTCCATTGTATCTGAATGCTGAGGTTTGTTCACCACCCCACCCCCACCTTTAGAAAACACAGGTAAAATAAAAAGGAAGTCACATACTGACCTATTTTCCCATACTAGCAACACACTACAATTTAGAATGTGCTTCATGGAGTAGGAAATACTTTATACAGCATGGATTACAGTTGTTTTTGTTAACCAAGTGGAGGATTTGTGTGTTAGTGTAGTATTTAAGTACATAATAGGAAATCTCTTTGATATATTTAAGAGGTCATTATATAGTAGGCTATGTGTTTGCTCACTTGAGTGTAGGTAAAGATACTAGACTAGGAAGAGTGCAAAAAAGTGGTGTTACTTGTGATACTTAAGTTAATAAGTAGGTACTAGAAACTTTGGTATGAAAGCTTGACATGATACTTCTGTTGGATTATAGACAACATCATGCGATGTCAAGTAAATGCTTAAATTGATAGTCAGTTCTGAGTTAATCTCTCTTGATGTGATGAAGATGTATTGATTATAAATATAGTAGCAGTCCAATAGAGTAGGATAGTTTTTCTTTCAATAACATTAGCCCCTGATAATATACCCAGCCTATATTGGGAGTGTACCATGCCTGTACAATTAAGTCACTTTTTCCATGAATTAAAATTAAATGATGGATTATTTTGTTGACTGACAATAGTTTAATAGAATTAAGATATAACAGAAAGAGAACAGTTTTATTTCTTCCTCAATGACACAATTGTTCATGAAATCCATTTAATCCTATTTGGATACTTGACATAATCCGTTAAAGTTTTTGCCATAATGGGGAATGCATTGCACTCAAGTAAGTTTTGAAAAGTTTTAACCATGGTTCAATATTAAAATGTTACCACTGATTGTTAAAATATTGCAAGTACATATAGGTCTAGCACGAGACAGCACTTTAAAATGGTAGAAAACTATTTAATGGGGAGCCTATACCGCTACCATATATATACATATATGTTATAGCATTTATTATCTACATTAGAAGAGCTTTTTTTTTACTTCCCATAAACTTTTCCACTTTTCCTTGACATTTATCTTATTTGACCACTGTATTGTACTTTATATCCTTGCATCCTATCCCATTTAAGCATACAAATACAATGATACAGTGCTAAATTAAATACATGCTGAGAGATAGTTAATATTGAGCCTGCTTGGCATAACCTACTTATAGCACCCATAGTCTGAAGTATTCAGTGTTATAAGAGCCATTTGTAGCTTGTAATCTTTCACAATTCTCTGCGGAGTCACCCTGGATAGTACTTTTGTACTTGTAATCCATTAACATTGCCTATACATACACTGGTTAAATCAGAGCCTGCTAAGCCTGACTAAAAGTTTAGCAGGAAATTTACTCAAACTTGACAAAAAACTTAATACTTTTGTTCTTCTTTTAAGGGCCATTTTGTTCCTCTAGAAATGCAAAGTTAAAAAAAAAAAACTATTTTAAAAAATGCTAGTACAACACTCAATTTATCAAACATTCCATCCATGGCTATGTTTCTGTGTTTTTTAAATTCATGTTAATTGATGGTCCCTTCAGCATGACAGATGACTTCAATGGTAAATAATGTGTTTACAAGTATAGGGCTACTGGTCACATAGTAGTCATACATCTTACTTTAGAATACAAGGACTTTTTTTTTACCATATAATATATAACTTACTATTATATACTATCAATTCTTTTGTTTTACAAAGTATGAGTCAGAATGTTTGTCATTAACTTATAAATACCTCTGATGTTAAACTTGCCTCGAGCCTACACCATACAACATATAACTACAGACACTAGATGGACTGAGAAAGCTGATATGAGAAAGTTGATGATCACATGAGAAAGTTGATGATCACATGAGAAAGTTGATGATCACATGAAAAAGCTGATGATCACATGAGAAAGCTGATGATCACATGAGAAAGTTGATGATCACATGAGAAAGCTGATGATCACATGAGAAAAAGCTGATGATCACATGAGAAAGTTTTAAAGAAACTTTCTTCCATGTCAGTGTGTATAACCCAAGTCTTTTAAAGAAACTTTCTGATATGGTAAAGTCTATAATCCAAGTCTTTTAAAGAAACTTTTTTCTATGTCAGTGTGTATAACCCACGTCTTAATATTCAAATCTTTTCTGCTCTGATGGGTTTTGTCTGGAATTCCTCACACAAAAGTTGTGCTCAAGATAACAGGAAAAAAAACTAGACTGCACAATACAGTTAAACCTCTAATATAGATTGCATGCAGTGGTCCATGATATCTTTAAAGAAAGAATGTTCTCTACCCATGGTGCTGGATTAGTGCCCATCCTTTTTTTCTATACAGCTAACAGTTTGCCAAGTTTTAGGTACTGTTGCACCAAGCTTGTCTCAGAGTTTTAGAACCCCTGAAAGTGTACATGTGGGTTTTTTTTGTTCCCACTGAGTTCAATGTTCATGGTGAAAAAAGTGTGTGGGTTGGTAAGGGTAGATAATCTACAAGTAAACTTGAACTGCATGGAAGATAGATATTGTCAGAGAACTATTTGTATTAGCCCACAAGGGACAGCACTCTGTAAAAAAATTATAACAAGTCAGAGAAGATAAAAATCTAATAGAGCAAATATTGGGGACAATATTTTAATTGTGAATATGTGCACCTGATTGTAAAATGTGTACATTCTGCAGCAGGGCAATATACATATATAATCCAGATTCTCACTAACACATTTTTTACTTTAGTTTTTAGTGTAAGTTTTTCAAGCATTAATCATTACAAACATAAACAGCAATGTTTATCAATTCTCCCTGTTCTAATATCTTCGGTCTATCTTATTTAATAATATATGTGTACAGTATGGAAATACTCAGAAAACAATGAACAAGATATTGATTTTATTTTAAAGTTGTTTTATCATATTTTTGTTTGTTTGACCTGATGTGTACAGAATTTTGTATTGTTTTTGTTTTTCGACAATCTTTCTGTGACTTTTAGCAAAAAATTAAAAAATGTGAATTATAAAAAATGTGTAATTGTAGGAAATGATGCGTATGAACCAAAACATGATGAGGGGGATGCTGATGGTCAAACTGTGGACAAGACTAAAGGCACACCAAAGGTCACACACTATTTATATCTCGTAACATGCTTATTTAAGTTTGGTTACACACTTATATCAATTTAGTCACACACTTTTTTAAACTCCATGCATTATATTTTATATATTCTATTTTAAATATGAATTTAATATTGGACAAAGTGCAATTTACCTTTAAACTAGTTTTTAAAGAATCTTGTTTAAAAAGTTGATGTTTGTAGATAAACAGGATTTGAATTGTGTAGCCTGTTTATTTGCCCGCTGAGAATACTGGTATGTTCATACCATGGCTTTGTTTCTGGCTGCTGTAGGTGAGGAATATGTTCTTTGATGATGGGGTGCGGAGGATTGATTTCATCCTGGCCTGGAGCACACAGGTCAACAAGAAAACTGAAAGGGCCAAAGATGCCAGGCTAGCCTTTGAGAAGAATTTGAAGCTGGAGGGTCTGGAGTTGGAATATGATTTGGTGAGTCCGTCTGTCTATGGTAGAGGTTCAAGAGCTGGGTGTGTAGTCAAGGAGTTTTTAAACTCAGGGGTCTAGGATGTCCATGAGTCTACCAAGTTCTAACAGGTTGAAGTATGTTGAGTCAGGAGAAGTGAAGTCAGTTGGGAACAGTGTTGAATGCTCTTTTCATATGCTGAGTGCTAATAAACCATTTAAAATCTTTTTTTAATAAATTATTTTTTTCGCTTATAGTGTAAATTGCTGCACATAAATACATATAAAAAACTGTATAACATTGCTTACAAATTGTATTTTTCGCTTAACAGAGAGGCAACGATGTCCATTTTTTGAAGGTTCATGCCCCATTCAATGTCTTGACGAGATATGCAGATATTCTCAAACTGCGCATGCCAATGAGGGAGGTGAGAAACATTATGTGCTACAAATTAGTACTGCTTGCCTTACTTTGGATTTCCTATTCGCATGTTTTGGTTACAGATTATTCTCCTTAGTATTTTAGGTGTTAGTTGGTCAGATTAATGAGATCATTAAAATTTTGGTTCCCTAGGTGTTAATGTTATTTCCTGTTTGACTTAAGCTTTTTCAATGGTTTATGGTTTGGATCTGTAGGTTATCTTTAGCGCTGTGTTAGCTAGTGATATGTTTCACTGAATGTTCATAATTTTGGCGTGTTATGTTTAGTGGTTAGATTCATTGTTTTCATTTGTTGTGTAGTATTTCACTATCTTTTACAGATTTGGTATGTATGAAACTTGTGATGTTTTTGTGACTGTATCACTGTTTCATTGTTTATGATCTATGTTTAACCGTTTAGTTAGTTTTTTATGATTTGTTATGTTTCACTAGCTAGTTATCACTTGTTAGATCTCAGAGTGTGTTTATGACGAGTACCACTGAGCAGCTCAATGTTTATGATTTCTATGACTGTTTACCTGAATGTTTATGATTTTTATGACTGTTTAGCTCATTGTCTATGATTTATATGACTGAGCAGCTCAATGTTTATGATTTATTTGACTGTTTAGCTCATTGTCTATGATTTATATGACTGAGCAGCTCAATGTTTATGATTTCTATGACTGTTCAGCTAGTTGTTTATGATCTCTATACTGTTTAGCTAATTGTCTATAATTTCTACAACTGTTTAGCTTATTGTTTTGTATGAATGTTTAGCTGTTTGTTTATGATTTGTTATGGATCACTGTGTATTTATCCAGGCACTTGCTGAACAGCACATTAAAGAAAGCCATTGGGAGGTTAGCTCACATTTCCATTTGCTTGAGTATATCTTTAACACACTAACATCATAATACTATAAATTGAAATTTTAAAAATATTTTCTACGTAATCTGTGAAATGTATACTATAAAAATTCTCACTTATAATTCTTTTAAAATAATATTCTTTAAAAGTAGATTCAAATTAGTTTACAGCTTTGTTTTATTTGCAAAATCAAAACAACAATAGTTTTGAAATAGTTTTAACTTTTTAATATGAACTGTTTTAACACTAAAAGACAGTGTATTTTAATGGAATATTTTAATGAAAATTGCTAAAATTTAATATTAAAGAGTATTTATTGTAATAGCTAGCCAGTGAACTATGCTAAAATCTGTGTTACCATGTGTTGATAGAGCTTCCGTCCAATCCCCTCTCCCAATTCCTATGCATGTCATTATCATTAACAGAGCTTAAAATTGTATTAATGGATTTCATTACATTATTTACATTATCATTCCTTCCTTAAAAAATGCATTCAATTTATTTGAAAAGCTAATTATAAAGGTATTAAATGCTAGTGTAGATAAGTCTTTTAAAACAAATGAGTATGAATTAGAAGTTTCTGTTTTGAAATGCCTATTTTGTTATATGATGAAACACTGGTGAATTGCCAGCATGAGCCATTATTTCCCTTCTGTTTATTGAAGCACTGTGTTGTAAATACCATTTCTCCCTGTATGCAGGCCCCCACCCCTACTGTGGGTACCAAGTTGTGGGACACAACAGTCAGGCTTGTCAGGAAGTTTTTTGTTCCGTTCCACTACAACGAGAAAGTTTTGCCTCCACTGCCACGCACCTACACCTGCTCCTATTCTGCCAGTAGGGAATATTTGTAAGTAGCTTAACATAAATGTGTACGCAAAATGTTCATATTCAACACAAGTGAGTTCATTAGCACCTACACCTGCTCCTATTCTGCCAGTAGGGAATATTTGTAAGTAGCTTAACAAAAACGTGTACGCAAAATATTCATATTCAACACAAGTGAGTTCATTAGCACCTACATATGCTCGTATTCTGCCAGTAGGGAATTTTTGTAAGTAGCTTAACATAAACATGTACGCAAAATGTTCATATTCAACTTAAGTGGGTTCATTAGCACCTACACCTGCTCCTATTCTGCCAGTAGGGAATATTTGTAAGTTGCTTAACATAAACATGTACGCAAAATGTTCATATTTAACACAAGTGAGTTCATTAGCACCTACACCTGCTCCTATTCTGCCAGTAGGGAATATTTGTAAGTTGCTTAACATAAACATGTACGCAAAATGTTCATATTCAACTTAAGTGGGTTCATTAGCACCTACACCTGCTCCTATTCTGCCAGTAGGGAATATTTGTAAGTAGCTTAACATAATCGTGTGCGCAAAATGTTCATATTCAACACAAGTGAGTTCATTACAGCAAATATAAATTGTATAACTAATATAGACAAATGGTTTATTAAATTGAAAACAAAAAAAAATTCTATGCATTTCCCTATTTATTACAAGCTTTTATTTAACTCACTTCCTCGTCAGTCTGTCATCAGTCTGTCGTCAGTCTGTCTAGACGGAAACGCAGGAGTGAAAATTCGGACAGTTCTACTTGACCGATACGATTCACAGTTGGCACGTGGGTCAAGACATGAAGACAATGCAATCTGAAACTAAATTTGACTTAATTGGATGCCTAATTATTTTTTTATTAATTAATTAAGATTTGGACCGAATTAGTAGGCATGTCTAGCCAACCACACCACACGCGTCATCACCTTCAATAGCTGCGCCATCACGTAATGGCTGCGTTCAAAAACCATTGCGCGCCTACTGAACGTGATGTTCAGTAGGCACGCAATGGTTTTTAGTCATGTAACTCTATTGTAAATAAAACATGTAAAGTACTGAAAAAAAAATTCATAAAAAACGTTTTAATAACAAGCTTTTATGTAATGATGCACTAAAAAGTAGAAAATAAATTATAGACTACTATTTAAATAACTATAAAGAAAAGCGTGGGTGTCTTCCTTAACATTAGTAAAGGTATCCAATAGATACTAAAGTGACCCATGCTTTTCTTTATAATTATTTAAATAGTAGTCTATAATTTATTTTCTACTTTTTAGCGCATCATTACATAAAAGCTTGTTATTAAAACGTTTTTTATGAATTTTTTTTATATTTAGAGTACTTACATTAGATCTAGATACCTTAAAATAGTTCCATATCACGTCTCATTTGTAATACTGCTGTAATCTAAACAGGTTTGACTTGGATAAAAACAAGTACTTCAGTAACTCAGTCAGGAGCTGGATTGTGGATTATATTTTGAGGAGGAAGTCCTTTACTGACAGTAAAACGGAAAACTTTGCCTTTGGTAGGTAAACATTTGTATTTGTATTGCAGGAGCATCCCACTTTTATTACAAGCTTTTATTTAACTCACTTCCTCTGTCGTCAGTCTGTCTAGATAGAAACGCAGGAGTGAAAATTCGGAAACTTCTACTTGACCGACACGATTCACAGTTGGCACGTGGGTCAAGACATGAAGACAATGCAATCTGAAACTAAATTTGACTTAATTGGATGCCTAATTAATTTTTTATTAATTAATTAAAATTTGGACCGAATTAGTAGGCATGTCTAGCCAACCACACCACACGCGTCATCACCTTCAATAGCTGCGCCATCACGTAATGGCTGCGTTCAAAAACCATTGCGCGCCTACTGAACGTGATGTTCAGTAGGCGCGCAATGGTTTTTAGTCATGTAACTCTATTGTAAATAAAACATGTAAAGTACTGAAAAAAAAATTCATAAAAAACGTTTTAATAACAAGCTTTTATGTAACAATGCACTAAAAAGTAGAAAATAAATTATAGACTACTATTTAAATAACTATAAAGAAAAGCGTGGGTGTCTTCCTTAACATTAGTAAAGGTATCCAATAGATACTTAAGTGACCCACTCTTTTCTTTATAGTTATTTAAATAGTAGTCTATAATTTATTGACTAGATGAACATACATGTGGTTGGACGATGAATATTACTAGCCTTTTGTTTTTAAACATACTGCAGCGATAAACACATTAGAATGCATTAATGTGCAGAACATGGTGTTATGACTGGTGATGATGGTGGTACCGATTTTATTCTTTGTTTGACGTGCAATTTGTTAAAAAAATGTCTGTCTCTTGTACTAGCTGTATAAAGATATATTTGAGAGCATAGAAAAAACAATTCACAATGTTATAAGTTGATATCTTAAACACAAGCAGTTTAAAAAATCCTTCTACTGTATAATCAAATGTCATAATGGAATGTTATGCTGAGCCATTGAACCCAAACAGCTACAAAATTACAGAAGAGTTTTTTTTATATTATTTCTGTATAAAAATCCACATTTTTATGTTTCTCCAGGTGTCAAAAAAATGATAGCAGATGGCTACTACACAGCTGCCTATCCATTGCATGAGGTGAGTGAAGTCTTCTACTTTTAGATAAACACAAATGGTCATACTGAAGGAAGTATAGTTCTAATCCCGTTGGTTTAAACTGTTCTGTCTTTACTTGGACTATATTCTGTACTTTTGTCTACCCTTGGCGTTGAAATATCACTTTCTGTTTACATTGCTATTTCTGTAAGGCCTGCTTCCATCCCCTCTACTTGTTCATACTGAAGGAATCAATTGTCACTATTGTAATTGATTAAAAATTTTAGTTTTTTACAACAGCTATTTATTATTTTTACAAATTAATTTGTTTCCAATGTACAATCAGTATCATTTTATCCTTGTGTGATAAACAAGCTCTTATAAAGCCAGAAGCCCATGATACACTAATGTCCCACTGAATCATGCCAACTAGTTGTAAACATATTCTAGCAAATTTTGTTCTTACACTCTAGGGCCACTGGAAGGCAGGCTCAGCAGATAATCCACGCAAGGTTTTGTTTGACCACTGGGCTAATTGGAAAAACTGTTTGAAGTTTCAGCCTGTAGATTACATCAGGTAATTGGTCTGATCATACATTAATTAGATATTTGAATTTTAGTAAAAGTTGATTAAATGATACATTTAGATAAACTAAAATTTTAGTAAACTATGGTTGCATGGTTATTCCTTAAAGCGCGCACCAGGTGGTCTTATGCGTTATAAGTTATGTAGCAGCAAAGCCACGATTGTAGCTTGGCGAGCTTTAAGGGTTATACTTGAAGCATATAGTTTATTTTTTTTTACAATAGATAATAGTGGTTTTTTTTTTACAAGAGTTAAAGGTTTATATCTTTCCCCAAAGAATTAAAAATTTAACTTTTCATCTCTGTGTCGCAGGCTGTACTTTGGTGAGAAAATTGCCTTATACTTTGCTTGGCTTGGCTTCTACACCACCATGCTGGTCCCTGCCACTGTGGTAGGACTGGCAGTGTTCATATATGGGCTTGCCATTATGTATACCAATGTAGCAAGGTAATTTAGTACATAGTTCATTATTTATATATTTCATTAATATAACATGATAAATTCATATATATATATATATATATATATATATATATATATATATATATATATATATATATATATATATATATATATAATTCTCTTCTGGGAGACGCTAGAAAACAAGCTGTAAACGCGCTCCCTACCACCCCACCCCTACATGGTCTTAGTGAGCTGTGTTCACTCTAAATGTTTATAAGCAGAGCCGGGTTTAGTGACGACTATTAGGGGCAGATAATTTAGTTTGAAACGATTTTAAACGTGGGGGGGGGGGGGGAGGAAGGGGGGGGGTTATGGTCCTTAACAAGCTACTTATAGTGTTTTAAAGAAATATTTTCAGTGGCAGCGTTGGTACTGTCGAATTCACAAATTATGAATTGCTGAAAAGTAGAAAAAACAACAACTAAATAGCGGCGTATGTTATGCCGCGGGCCGGCTCGTATATATATAATTTAGCTAGAGTTAATAATGTACTAAACCAAAGTATGAAGGTAAATTGATTCCACTATTCCTGTTTACACCTGAGCCCCTTATGTTTTCAGCAAGGAGCTGTGTGATACCTCCAACAACATAACCATGTGCCCCCTGTGTGATGCTCGCTGCCCCTACTGGAAGCTCAGTGATGCCTGTTCTCATGCGAGGGCCAGCAGGATATTTGACAATGGAGCCACTGTGTTCTTTGCCATTTTCATGTCACTTTGGGGTCAGTAGAACCAGAGTTTTATTACTAAAATCTTTTTAAATTAATTAAGCTTGGAACAATGGAGTGCATGTTATATCTTGTGAAGATGAAGTTTTCCCTACTATGACCATGTATGAAGGCATTTAACCCAGTATTTCACAAACAGGTTTTTATATTTACCAATAGTTTTCAATTCAGCTACCATTTTGGTGTTCAGTTAATGTTGTTATAAGTATTTTGTTTTCTTTTTGCTGGCCAAAATTGTCTTACTGCCAACAAACATCCATATAATCACTGATATAACAAAAGCTTTACAATAAAACAAATGCTATATTCACCAAGATGTTGTAACTGATTGTACCACATTTGGGTACCTTATTTAAGATTTTTAAAACTGATTACAAATTGTAGGTACTTTATTTTTGGAGTTTTGGAAGAGAAAGGAAGCAACCATCCAGTACAAATGGGACCTAACTACATTTGTACAAGAAGAGGTGAGTTCCTTGTTGTTTTCTTTACTGCAGTATAAAATTTCATATCAACGCTAAGTGATAAATACATATTTGTGTCAATGGGTCATCAAATTATTGTAATGCATTTGACACTGTTCATTGTATTCAAATACATTAGTTATGTTTGATGATGTTAAACAAATGTAGATCATCTAATTTTAACAGGATTCTGTTACATTTGTTTATCATTTTAGTTTACCTTGTGTTTATATTTGAATTTGATTATAGTTTACTTTATTTATATTTGTCATAGTTTTATTATTTTTTTAAAACTATTTTTGTGTTATTGTTTTTGTGCTATCCTTGTGTTTTTTTTATTATGTAAGTTGGACAATGTATGCAAACTTTGAATTTATGTTTGCTAGAATTTAAAACAAATCTTACGAATATTAAATAGTGAATTCTCAATAATGATCTAAAAACAGTAGAAAATTTGTACTGAAAATGAAACCCCAAACAAGTGCAAACTTTTGGAATCTTGTGAAAATAAATAGATGTGTCACATGACTAAAAACTTTTTGATCTCTGACCATGTCCATTAACAGATACCTCCTCAACTGTTGTGGCTAACATGACTATGTAAGTAAACTGGACTATGATTTGATGTTTAAGCACAGTTTTTAGTTCACTTGCTGTTAGCCATGGAGTTTGGACCATTCCCAGGATTTTATACTGCATGGAACTATATGTGGACAATACACATTTGATTTGTACCAACTTCACTGTTGGATTATAATCTAGAGTCTACAACATTTTACTTACTCTAAGCCTTGGATTTATGGCCTCAAAATGTTCTACTGCATGGGTCTGTATGAATGTGGACTACCAAAAATAGTGGAGCATCATCTAAAGTTTGTTGTTTTTGAAAAGTTAATACTGAATGGACAAAATGTTACAAGTATATTTTAGACTGATATTGCCAAACATGATGTCACAGTAATAGCTGTAATGGCAAGATTTTTGACAAGACAATTGATGCAGCAAGATCAAGCTGATTGTTATCAATAAAAAAAAATCAAGGAAACACAAATTGAAGGATTCTACATTCAGTGTCCCACATGATGAATTGCTGGAATAAACTTTTTCATATTTAGATACTTTCTGTTATTGTATTACTTTGAACTTTTTCTTGTTCACCATTATTTAGTTTTTTATTATCATTTAATTTAACCCTCACCAACATCAATTTTACAAATCTAAATGTTTTACCCCATCACCATTATTATATTTTTCTTTAATGTATTAACCCCTTCTCAGTTGTCACAGTTTTTACTTTTAGTTAATAATGTAGGCTACAACTTATTGTAATGTTAGATTTAGTAACATTTGATTCACAACATTAGTGAATAATGTATTCTTCTACTTATTGTAATGTTAGATTTAGTAACATTTGATTCACTTCACATTGTTGATATTTCTACATTTACTTTGTGTGTTGTTCTAAATGTACATATAAAATACAACTTATAAATACACATTTATAACAGAGAAAGATTTAAAAATAACTTATGTATATCATTTACAAATATGAACTCTTATAGTTGTTGTAATAGTTAAATGAATGAAGTATATTAGCCTGTACAATGTTGCTTGTACCTCATGACCTGATGTGTGCTCTCTCTCGCCAGGAACCCCCCAGGCCTGAATACCTCTCCAAACTTGAGAACTGGAGCGCCATGAAGATTAATCCTATCACTGGGGTCAGTAGACTATTTTTTCAATTGACTCACTACATCACTTATTTATCTTAATTTTTATTTCTTTATTTAATTCGAATTTTGTTTTGATTCTGCAGATCAAAGAGCCTCACCTTCCTTTCTGGCGCAGACGTTTTCCCATTTTCTTGACCTCATATTCAATTATGTTGTTTTTGGTAAGATTTTTACTTTTCTCATATTTAATTTTGGTAAGATTTTAATTTTTTAGAATTTTTAAATATTGTTCAGTTATATGCTTTTAAGATTTAATACACTATCAACGGAATCAATTAAATATCTTTAACTTTTCTTACACATTTGTAATTTTAATAGAGTATACATCAAGATTAAATTATCAAATGGGTGTTCTATTTCCCATTTTGAGGCTGCTGTTGTCTAGAGTTCTGTAAATTTTCTGTGATTGCAAAAATTGTTGTTTATTTCCCATTTTGAGACAGATGTCTACTGTAAAATTACTGTGATTATATAAATTGTGGATTGTTTCCCATGTTGAGGCTGCTGTTGTTTAGTGTACTATAACTTTTCTGTGATAACAAAAATGATATTTTATTATCTCATGTGCAGGCTGCTGTTGTCTAGTTCTGTAAAATTTCTGTGATTACAAAAATTGTGTTTTATTTCCCATGTTGAGACAGATGTTGTCTACTGTAAAACTTCTGTGATAACAAACATTATATTTTATTATCTCATGTACAGGCTGCTGTTGCTGTGACTGCTGTGATTGGTGTTATAGCCTACAGGGTGTCAATGCTAGCTGCTCTACAACTGCTGCCCAAGCAAGTCTCAAGCAACTCCACTGTTGTTAAATCAACTGCTGGCCTCATTTATGAGAATGCCAGTTTGGTGACAACTGTAACAGCTGCCCTCATTAATTTGGCCATTATCATTATTCTCAATTTGGTAAGTGACCACTATCAGCCCTCATTAATTTTGCCATCATTATTCTTAATTTGGTAAGTGACCCTTAACTGCCCTCATTACTTAGGTCTTCTTCATTTCTCTCAATGTTAAATGACAACTAATTTCCCTTGTTTACATAAAAACACATGATCATAGACTAGACCAGCATTGAGCTATTGATTGACTTTCTCTTCCTTAAGGTTTATGGCTACTTGGCCTTCTGGCTAACAGACTGGGAATGCCTGAGGACTCAGAGTGAATATGACAACAGCATCACCATCAAGCTGTTTGCCCTGCAGTTTGTTAACTACTTTTGCTCCATCTTTTACATTGCCTTTTTCAAAGGACAGTAAGTGAAGATATTACATTCACTTTTTAAGACTCTAATAGTAACATTTAAATTTAGATAAGAAATTAGGATGAAATGAGTTTCTGAATTATGTTAAACAAAAGTGATATTTTACTTGAATCAGGATTGTCTTAGGAGCTTTCCAGATTCCATATAAATCAATCTGAAAAGTATTTTTATGTAATGTTTTGTTCCTATTTGTAGTACTAAACTTATTTATCTTTTTAACATAGATTTGTCGGCAGACCAGGAAAATATAGGACAATATTTGGAGGTCGGCAGGAAGAGGTAAATTAGCTAAGCGGAGATTATTAGTGATGTTAAAAATTAATAGATTTATGATAAAAAACTTTTTAGGCCTTAGTATTATACAAGAAGTAATTACCACTGAGAGATACATTTAATTATCAAAACCTTGTAACAATCTTGTTTCAAGTGTGAGGCTGGTGGCTGTCTGATTGAGCTTTGTATACAACTGGCCATCATCATGGTGGGAAAACAACTTATCCAAAACAACTTGATAGAAATTGTTGTCCCGTAAGTTTTATAGCTGTATCATATGTTTGTCTGTTGAGAAATCTCTAGTTGTAACCACATGAATTCTTGTAGAATTTGTTTGCCTAGAAACCATAAAAGGCACACATTATCTTCTTAATATTTTAATGTTCATTTATGGGGAGGTGGTTCTGTTTTAATGATGTGCAACTTGTTTCAAAAAACTCAATCTGGAAAAAAAAATGTTAAGAAAAATTATTGCTGGATGTACGTGATGTTTTGATAATAGATCTAGTGGTTTGGATTTCTGTGATGATCTGCCTAATGTGGGTTTGGGGGGGGGGGGGGGGGGGGGGGGCTGGGTGGTTCTAAAATAATTTTAATGATGGGCAGCTTTAATTTGTTGACTAAAAAATTTTTCTTTGTCTAACATTGAAACATTTCAGGAAGGTAATAAATCTGATCAAGAGGAAACTGTCAAAAGAAACCAGAGAACAAAAGCTGGCCAAAACAGCCTGGGAGAAAGACTACATCTTGGCCCCTGCTGAGTCCATGTCACTCTTCTATGAGTATCTGGAAATGGGCAAGTAGAGTTTGTATTTCTAGGTTAACTAATCAAATAATCATTAAGTTGATTAAGCTACAGTTTTATCATTGAAAATATATTGTTAATATTGTACGTAATGTGTGTTTTAGTAAAATATGTTTTTAAAAACATCAGCAAGTGTGTCACAATGTGATATTTCTTCTCTCAGCCCTACAGTTTGGGTTCCTGACAATATTCTGTGCTGCCTTCCCACTGGCTCCCCTGTTTGCCCTAATCAACAACATAATTGAGATCAGGGTAGATGCCAACAAGTTCACTACACACTTGAGGCGGCCCCTAGCTGAAAAGTCTGCTAATATTGGTAAGACATGTTTTTCTTAGCCCCTTGTTCATGGATTCTGCTTTAATAAATTATATTCATAGCAGAAATTGTTTTATTTAAGGACCTTAAGTCTATAAATTTTATTATTAGAGTATTTAAAGATGGATAATTAAATATAATGAGTTTGAAAAATAACTTAATTTATTGTATTTAAATGATTGTTAAAATTGTTTTCTTCTAATAGGTATATGGTACAGTGTTCTCTATGGTATCTCCAGGATTGCTATTATCTCAAATGTAAGTTTAACTTGGATACTTTTTTTACAGTAATTTATCTAAAAGCTACTTGTAACTGGGATGCTTTTTTTTTTACAGTAATTTATCCAAAAGCTACTTGTAACTTTATTTATGATGTTTTAACCAGAACTAAGGATTTTTTATTAAGTATCATTGTGGAAACATTGCAGACAGTGAATACAGATTTATGAACGACTCTGTTAATTGTTAAGTTTAAAAAGTATTTCATGGTGAGATATTCAAACAGTAAATACAGACCTATAAACAGTTTTGTATTACTGGATCTGTAGGCCTTTATCATAGCGCTGACATCTGAGTTTATCCCGCGCCTGGTCTACACGTCACGCTACAGTGAAGATGGAACTTTGAGTGGCTATGTCAACTTCACCATGGCATATTTTAACACCTCAGACTTTGCTGTGGAGGATAGACCAAAGGATTTGACTCATGGAGTCGTGAACATTTGCAGGTACTTAGAGTTGGTTCTATGCCATGACACGCTGGTCCTATAAAAACTAGATTTCCTAACATTTTGTGACATTTTTTGTGTGACAACCAAAGTCTCACATTATTAAATCACCAGGTTTTATTGTTTTGACAGTCAGTACGTTTTCACTATGTCAAATAATGTGTTGCTATTGGCGTTGAATTTTTCTTACTATTGAAATGATTAAAATGATTTCCTGACCAGAAATAAAGCTGTAGTTTTGTTTTGTGATGAGGTCACAAAATAGAGAAATTGTATTACTATTATTTTATTATTTAGATATTTTAGTAACAGTTTAACTGAACACAGCTAATATTTTAATGTTTTATGATGACAAAATATAAATTGGTGAAAGTAATATACAAAATAAAAAGAATCAACTACAATGAATATCTAGTATGAAAGCCGTCAGAAAGAGAATATTTTGTTTTTACTTCACATCCAGGTGTTCACTAAGTAAGTTATTTTATTTCTATGTATTTATTATTGTAAATAATGTATTCGATAGATTTAAAGACTTCCGTAATCCTCCGTGGGAGGATACAGAATATCGCAGGTCTACTGTCTTCTGGCATGTTTTAGCAGCAAGGCTTGCTTTTGTTGTTGTCTTTGAGGTTTGGCTTATTCTTATTTTTTAATACATTTATTACACAGAGGTATTTAACTTTAGTTAAATCAATGCTAAAATTTATCCTAGACCTAGAAATTAATTTATTTCAGTTACATTTTATTTGTTTGAAATACACATTTTTTTGTCCAGTTTAATCTTCAAAAATTTAAGTTAATTACTAGAAATATATTTTAAAATGTATTTGGTAATAATTGTCTTAATTAATTTGTCTTTGTTCCATATTTTGACCTACTTTTTTCTGATTTGATAGAATGTGGTTGTGGTGATCACAAGTCTGATGTCCTGGCTGATCCCAGATGTACCAGTCCTGCTGAAGGAACAGATCCACAGAGAGGCTTACATCACCAATGAGATCGTCTTGAAAAATGAGCTCAAGAGGGCCCACGGGGAAGACATTTTGACAACCCCGGAGGACACGGATGGGGAGGAGCATTACTCCCCTCATCACAGTGATGATGTGGAGATGTATTCGAGAAAACCAGACAGGCGAGCAGACACAACGTACATTTAGTTCCAGATCATCTTATCATACAAATATTTTTGGATATTTTTCTCACAGGTGCTTTATCTATACAATAATACAGAAACTTATTTCTAGACATTTTTATACTTTAAAAGAAAGCTGATATTTACAAACAATATTTGAAAAGATAATTTTATCATATCCTCATTGAATTCCCCTATTGTGATTTTTTAAAGCCTTCTCCTCCCAGTTTTTTTACTGTTTGTTTAATTTCTGTAGTATATTTTATACTAGTGCAAGATCTTCTAATATCTTCTGTAAATGCTAGAACAAAAAAAAATGTTAAGAATGCCTTCCATTATAATGTTTGTTAGAGTTATGTTTAAATGCTATATAACTTCAACAATTGTTGTGAAATGCAAGTCATATGCACAATTTTTAAAAGGTTTAATTTAAATTTTAAACTAGAAAATGTGATCTAAATATAATGCTTTTTTCTATTAGCCATAGCATCATAACCATATCAATTCAAACTTTATTTTTCATTTCATTATGACTCAACATCTGGTGTGGAAAGTACGTTTTTAAAATATTTTTTTATGGATAATGTATTTGTTTAAATTCAAAGAATGCATTGATGCAAGTGATTCTGTTCTATGTATTATTAGCCGTAGATTTTAGTGTATGGAGTTTGAATGAATCCATAACAGCATTGCTAATATCTAACACTAGTGGTTTTTTTTATATTTGCACAATTTTGTTTTATTAACTGTACAGTATGATTTGACATTTTGGTTTTTTGCTTACATTTTTTTCACAAGATCACATAAGCTAAATGAATTTTTTCCTGAATTTTTGTCTGAAGTACTTTTAAAATTAATAGTTCTTTTTTTTAAAAAACATTTTCACAATTTTACGTATTGACTTAATTAATATCTTAATGCACCTATACTTTAAACAGAATCTCCTATACAAACGTTTCATGTGTAAAGAGTTATTATTTTCACCCAAAGATGGGAAGCTACTCAACTAAGTAACTCTTGTTCACTATTTTTATTGACAAAATTTCATATCTGTGACAGTGTTAGTGATTGAACATTTTTTTCTTCAATCATGTGAATGATCTTTTTTTTTCAAGTTTATTTTTAAAACACATACTCAATTGTATTGGCTATTTTTATTTGACTGTGCAATTATTTGCTGATATTGATAATTCATTTTTCTTACATTTGTTGAAAGATGAACATGAACAATGTTTTAATTGCCTACATTTTTAAAGCAGGTTATGGTTTCCTACAGGTTTTTTTAACAAGTCTTTTTTGTTTTTTTACCTTGCTACATTCAGAAAATGAGTTGTAAATAATGTCTTTTTTAGGCTTTGTGTGGATGGAAACATTTTTGCAGAACAATAAGTTGTGGTGGAGGGGGGTGGGGCTATGAGTTAGGGCTTAGCTTAGATCAGGGGTCTCCAAACTGCGGCCCGCAATGTGCTCTCATCCGGCCCGCGGAGATCTTTTTGTGCACAGAAAAAAACGTTTGTTGGTGATGGCTGAGGATCTTTGCCCAGAAAAATCAAAGACATGCCTGGAAGAAACTGGCTTCCAAACTGAAATTTGATAGTTAATGCGGCCCTCGGACTGAAAAGTTTGGAGACCCCTGGCTTAGATGAAATGTGGATGTTTTACAGATGAGCTCAAGAAGTCATAATAACCACAGAGAATAGTTTGCCTTCAAATTTTTAAATCTTTTTGATTTTTCTGTCGCTTGTTTTATTCTGAGTCAGCATTTCTGTTAACTAAAACATTATGACATGTAATAATAAAGGAAAATAGGTTGTTGTTTTTGTTTGAATGAAACCACATTTTTAAGGTTCATGATTAATTTTAAACAGATATTGAAATTGATATAATCAGCTTTTAAAATTTTGATATTTCCCGGTTTCCCATAGTTGGGTTTATACAAACAACAATGATATTAACGAAACTAATATAAGCTTTTGAATATATGTTTTTATTGATAAGCTAATTGTTGATTGCAGTTCTTTTGTTTTTGATTGTGTGTGTGTGGTTTTTTTATTAATACTTGTACCTGACAAAATAATTTTTCTATATTGAAATTCTATATTTACACTTCTGCTGGGCATAGGATAAAAAAAAATTGAAAATATTTAATTTATGAATGCTATACATACAATTGTTGTTGTATTTATTTGTACAACTAGTGTTGCTAGTGTGCCATTAGTGTACAGTCTACAGCTTTCTACACCCGAGACTGTCTTCATGTAAATTTGTGACACATTGTTTATCACAGGACATAGTTATTTTAGTGTCATGTTTTTTTTTCTTCAAAGTAGATATGCAAAAAATAGTTTGAGACTTATAAAGTGATGTAGTAATGGCAGAAGTTTTGTTAGATGGAAAAAAGTTGTGATATTATAAAGAAAATGCTTGTGGTAAAGCTAAGAAAACTTCAACTTCCTTAGATGTTGTCTGTTATCCTCTACTTTGTACTGTATTTATTTTTAAAAATATTTCTTTTTACCACTTTTACAACATTTGTATATCTTGTGTGAAAAAAAAAACAACTAAACTTATAATAATTTTAAAAGTCACTCGCTTTTGGTGTTGGTTTTTGTAAGTAGTTATTCAAAGTTGTGTTCAGTTTTGGTGAGTGCTGAAGAATTTGGGTCATGATTATTTCAAACATTTTTAATGTACTATGTTTCCCATAGATCATAGATGACTTGTAACTTCACATTAACATTTTGCTCGTAGAGAACTTAAGCTTCACATTTATAACTGCTTTTGAGTGGCTGTTTACCAAACAAACATTTTACTATTAAGGCTGTTTATCAACCATTCAACTTTTGAGTGGCTGTTTATCAAACAACCATTTAACTTCTGAGCGGCTGTTTATCAAACAACCATTTAACTTCTGAGCGGCTGTTTATCAAACAACCATTCAACTTCTGAGCGGCTGTTTATCAAACAACCATTTAACTTCTGAGCGGCTGTTTATCAAACCATTTAACTTCTGAGCGGCTGTTTATCAAACAACCATTCAACTTCTGAGCAGCTGTTTATCAAACAACCATTTAACTTCTGAGCAGCTGTTTATCAAACAACCATTTAACTTCTGAGCGGCTGTTTATCAAACAACCTCCTTTGAACTTTTGAGCTGCTCTTTATCAAACCTGGGAGGTGAAGAAAAGGTGTTGGGTTCTGTACAACCAATAACATAGCTTTAGAAGGGAACCTGTTAGGCCATAAAAAACACACAAAGAACTTGTGTTTCAATGGATTTTCAGTGGCAAACCAGATGGGGGGGGGGGGGGGTCAAGGGCATGGTCATAGCAAAACCGAAAGTCACGAGTTCGGTACCGGACACGAGATCGTAGGTCGTCTCACCACAGTAGTTGTATTGTATTAGTATTTATTGTCAGTTTGTGTGTAAACTGTTGTATTATTTTAAAATTCAAAAGGGCTGAATATAACTTTTTACGACATCTGATGTTAGTTATACAGTACACGTTCAGCCATCTATCGTGCTGGAAGCTTATGTTCAGTAACATCACGAAGCAGGGGGGGGGGGGGGGTTCGGACCTCATCCTAATGACGCCAATGCTTATGTTCTCGCTACCATAGCGATAATCATAAACTGACTTACACTGGTTACAAAAGACATGTTGTGGGTCTATAGAACAAGTTGAGACTAAAAAAAAACAACAACAAAAAAACATTGTGACATTTCTGCTCCCAACCACAAAACAAAAAAAAAGTATATTTCTGTGCATAACGACCCAGACAGAACATGCCCAACTGGTTACAGGGGGGGGGGGAAGAGGCACTTCATCCTTCTAGTATATATAAACGCAAATTTTTTTTTCTTAAGGGGATCATCCATAAATGACGTCACGCTTTTATTTCAAGATTTTTACCTCCTCCTCCCGTCCGTCACACATAGTCACAAAAAGTCAGACATCCCCTAAAATGACGTCACACCGTAGCGTACACCCCATTCCCCCACCCCTCAAAATTGCAGTTGAATTTTTCTTAAAACATCGTTATATTTTTTTCCAAAATCTTGTCTGAACTCTGTCAACATAGTTGTTTAATCTTCTTCTTCTTCGTTTTTAATTTTCGTGTTGGAAGGAATCCCCTTATTACTTTTTCGTATACAAAGTATAGATAAAGTATTGTAATCGTGCAAAAAAATCGGTATTTTTTGCAAATCTCGACGTTTTACACCTCCCTGGGTCGGAAAAACATAGTTTTGTAATCTTGTCAGTATGTCTATGTGTATGTGTGTGTGTCTGTAAACACGATAACTTGAGTAACGTTACAGCTAGGTTGATAAAATTTCATATATAAGTATTATATCAAATGTGTAGATATCGGAAATGACTGAAAAGTTGATACTTAACCCAAAGGTTCGGTGAGCCAGTCTCAAGGGTTCGACGGAGGTCAAGACACACAACCGACTTAATTGATTAAGACGTGATATTAAAAAAAACAACAACAAAAAAATGTTCTATAGAGTCCTTGCAAACACGTGACCTAAATCACGTGATACCTACGCCCGCCGCCACAGTGGTGTACATCAGACGTAAACACAATCAGCTGTTCGCCAGCGCTGGACGTGTTCACCAGAGCTGGACGTGTTCACCGCATGTAAAGAATCGCGACCGCGGAAAAGGAAAAATACGTTAAAAAACTTGAACTCTTAGGAATTGAAGATCCTTATACAGTTATTGACAGTTTCGTGGATAATATAAATATGTGGCCGAAATTTCTAAATAAAAATACTGTTAGTAATACCGTTTGCGTTTAGAGTTTAAGTAGACGAATCTGATCAAATGCAGTAATATATTAGAGGTTATCTACTGTAGCAAACGTGAGACCACTTAACTCCTACAAAACCCACACTACAACGGCTAATATAATCCATGGAATAACCAATCTGGGTAGCATGTTATACAATGTAAGACCCTTATAATCCAGCAGGGAAGTGATCAGACACATTAATACTGACGTTCAACCCTCACGATGGCTGCCCCCACCTGTATCTAGCCCACAATAAAACCAAAGAGGAGTCTGCCCTGCCCTCCCCTGAAAATGTCTCACCTCCGTGATACCCAGCCCCACAGAGATAGTATTTCTTATATAATTTTGACCCTCAGGGCCCAGCAGGGAGAACAAAAGGGAAAGTCCCACTGCTCTCCCCTCAACGCTTCTCACCTCGGTGTCATGTTATGTCATTTATAGCACACACGGCTTATCAGGGGAAAGCATTAAGGCATTAAGAATCTTAACTCTGGACAGCTACACACTAGTATACTAGCTACACACTAGGTGCCTACTGTAAACTACTAGACTGTAGGCCCTATGTAGACCTGCAATTGTATCAATTGTAGACTGGGTCCATTGTTATTATTCTAAACCATCTCACTTATAATGTTTCTAGCTTGATTTGTTTCTTTTATAAACAGTGGATTTAAAAAAAAAATTAGCCTAATCATTAACCAAATAATAATAATGTGGTTATTTGTTGTTGGCTGGTATGATCTAGATTGTACTACTAGGCTACAAAAACTTAGTAGACCAATTACTAGATATGAATTTGAATTTAATTAAACTCAGTCCAGTATCAGATACATATTGCTGTAAAAAGACAACAAAGTAGTTAGGCCTTAGTAATTTATTAAAGCCTTCTACTACAATAATATCAACTACATGCTTGTATAAAGTTTTTACAATTTAATTTAAGTAGCAGATTCTAGATCTAAGTCTAGTCATATAATCTATTTCAATTTCAGAAAATTTCGTTTGCTAAAAAAATGATTAGATAATACTAATAGAGCGAGATTTTAGATCTTAGAGACAATTAAATGCTTTATTAGGCCTATTATGACTACTTTTGATTTATTATGGGTGTATTTTGAATCGAATGTAGATCTAAAGTAATTAAATTTAAGTAAAGAAGTAGATTCTAGATTCTATGTCTACCCAGCGGAGCCAGGTATTAGGCCTACTATTAGATCTTATTATTCTTATTAGCCTATTACTTTTGACTTTGTCTTTTACTATATATTAGTATTTGTGAAGGTCGAGCATATTTGTTTTATTAATTATTAATAGTTATCTTTTATAATTAAAATGAAGTTTATTATTTTACTGTCCTTACCTGAAACAAAGTATCGAGAACTGCATTTGATCAGATTCGGCTACTTTAACTCTAAACGCAAACAGTATTACTAACAGTATTTTTATTTAGAAATTTTGTCCACATATTTATTTATACGAAACTGTCAATAACAGTATAAGGATCTTCAATTCCTAAGAGTTCAAGTTTTTTAACGTATTTTTCTTTTTCCGCGGGTGCGGTTCTTTACATACAGTGAACGCGTCCAGCGTTGGTGAACATGTCCAGCGCTGGCGAACAGCTGATTGTGTTTACGTCTGATGTACACCACTGTGGCGGCGGGCGTAGGTATCACGAACGGACGTGACGTCATATGAAAGGACTCTATTTGATACAATACAATAAACAGGTTTATTAGATAATTTTAAATATAGAAAGCCGTATCATAAATTTCTTAGCTCTTAAAATTTTGGCCGAAGGGTATTATTTTTACATTTACGCAATCAAGGTAGAAAATCAGTATGTAAAGGCTTGTAGCCATTGAATTTCTTAACTTTATTTATAACTAGCCGTTCCGGCCAGGCCCTGCTCTGGCTTCTGTGAAAAACCTTTCTGTTAAAGACCGTTATCTGTGTGTTTAGTAATCATCATAAACCCGGCATTGCCCACCCAAACCACAACTAACCAAAACAACAAAACGCAAACATAACGCTAACACAATTACAAATACAAACGAAAACAAAAACCTAACAACAAACCCAACCACAATCACAAACACCAATACAAACACAAAGAAAAAACAAACAAAAAAGCAAACGAAAACAAAAACCTAACAACAAACCCAACCACAACCACAAACACCAATACGAACACAAAGAAAAAAACAAACGAAAAAGCAAACAAAAACAAACCAAATCCAAACGCAAAACCAACCACAAACACAAACCAAAAGAAAAAAACACAAACGAAAAAGCAAACGAAAACAACCCAAATCCAAACGCAAACGCAAAACCAACCACAAACACAAATACAAACCCAAAGAAAAAAAACAAAAAACGAAAACGAAAAAAGAAAGAACAAAAACGAACCAAATCAAAACGCAACCACTAACGCAAACCCAACCTAAACACAAAGAAAACACTAACGCGAACATAAACGCAAAGTGCTCACAGTCTAGCCCGAGGCAGAATCGCCTGTTTCAGCTTAATAATAAACTACAGTACCCCAACTTATTCATAGTCTTTTGCACTCACTTAAACGAACGTAGGTGCCAAACCAAACCAAATGAACAATTATAATACTCGAAGCTTATTCGTAAAATACCTACAACATTTGCACTTGATCAATCTCCGCTAATTATGTAATTATTTTTTTTCCCAACACCAAAACAAAGTAATAAAAAGTAAATTCTTTTCCACTAATGCAATGTTTTATAAAGGGAAGTAATTGTGTTTTCCTAATTTATCAAAGGGAAGTAAGTGCTAAAGGACTAAATATAAATAATTTTCAGACATAATTAGAATTTTTGTTATTTTTTAAAAATTATGTTTAATGAACATGCCGACAATTATTACTATCAGTTTGAAAAATGAAAATTATTTCCCAACACTTTCAATAGTAATTTTTTAACTCATAAATTTAGACTAAGAGCACGATAATAGTCGAACACTTAAATCCATGGAAGTGTGTCAACGATTTTACATACAGAATTGAGCTTTATATATTAGATTCAAAACTGCAGCTTAAAATGAGATTTTTTTTTTTAATTAAAAAATAAATAAAAATTAAAATGAGATTTTAATTTTTTCCCCTCCACAGCTACGCCTTTGAAAGACTATGAGATATGGATTAAACTGTTATATAGTTACCTTTATGATAGCATAAAATCCACCTCCATACATTACGAAATTTCTACAAAAGCAACTAGATCTATATAGCTAAGATGCAAATGATTTCTACACCATTGAATTTTAACTCACCACAATCTGACCATTAAACTTCATCATCCAGACTTGGGGTAGAAAAACGTCCATGAGGGGACAGAGGTGTCAGGTTTCAATCTGACTAATCGCTAGTTTTAATCCCCCCCCCCCCCCAACAATCTGATCAATCGCTAGGTTCTACTCCCCCTCCCCCCCCCCCCCCCCCCCCACAATCTGACCAATCGCTAGAATCTGCCGCCTCCGCTCTTTCCGATCAAACGGTAGATTCTCACCCTCCTCCTCTAGACACTCCACTGTGGTGTATGCTTGGCTAACGAAAAATTGGCAACGTTTAAATCATTAAATGTGTTCTATCCCTAATTATTATTTTACCCCATTCTTATATAAGAGAGCAAATGTATTTATTCTGTAGCCTAGAATTTTGTCTTTAAACAGATTTTCAAAATATCCGCACAATCAACATCCGTATCGTGAGTAGCCTACTTGGTGAATAACATGTCAGTGAGGTCGTTTAGAGATTATCGATCCTGTGTTTAGATGTCATTTGTGTGCGTAGTAAAAAAACATGGAAATTTAACTAGATAATAATAGACATATTTGTGGCTGATATTACATAAAAAGTAAACAAATTAACAAACACTGTTATGAAAGAATGAACAACGAACCCAGTAAATAAATTATAATAATTTAAATGCAAGTTTAATTTCAAAATGTTGATTTTGAAATTTTGTTGAGATTAATAAAAAAATTACTTTGATGTAGAAATAAAAACATAACATCTAATGTGCATTAGTCTTACAAACATGATTTCAAACATTTGGATGAAATTAAACATTGGAATAAATGTTATTGTAAAGACAAGAATTATCTGTTTTAAACAAGAAAATAGACAACAGAAATATTCAGTAGTTAAAATAGACGACAATAAAGCTAGAGAATGCAACCATAATTCAATAGTAGTTGTAACAATCTCAGCAACGTTGCCCATCTTGCTAGGTGAGAGTTATTGTTCTTGGTGTTATCTCAAATTAAAGTGTTTTCTTTACTGCTGCAAACTACATCACGGAAAGAAAATAAGCCAAGCTTAATTAAGTGACAAGTAGCAAACATCGATTTTAAAACCTCAATCTGCGACGGCTCTCATCAGATTAAAAAAAAATTATTATTACAAAACAATTGTCATTCTATGAATTTAACAATTTGAAGATGTCAAATAACAATTTGCAGTTTTTAAAGAAATTGTTTTGATAAAGTGTTAAAGTGTGCATCATTAACAAATATGGATTTTAGATTTTAAGCGGATTATAAATTGGTAATAAAGTAGCCTAATTATATTTCTACCAGGCAACAACACAACTAGATTTGTAATTATGTTATTATAACGGTAAAGCGCGTCTAAAAAAGCGTAACTTAAATGGCCCAGTGATTTCTCCAGTTAATTAGATATTTTGCGCCGTTCTGTGTTGTAAAAAAAGATCAAATAATGGACACTAATTTTTTATAATTTTAAAATTTATTTGACGTGACTAAACTATTATACAACGATTCATTCCCGATGAAGAATTCATAAAGTAAAACGTAACGTTTGAAAAAAAGGAAGTTGGTCTCCACAATCAAAAGAAAATCTTGACCATTTTTCTTCCAAAATATACACATATACGAATTGACCAGTCAACAAGAGCGCGATGGTCGAAGACACTTTCAAAGCGAATGTTTCGTCCATCAAAATTTCAATGCATGACAACTTTTCCTTTGAAGTAACAGTGCTGTGCATCTGTCGTGGGGTCGTTTCCTTTCTTGGCATTATAGGAAGTTCTCTGACTATCCGCACCTTCGTGGCCATGGGACTAAAAGACGGAGTGACCTTGTCCTTCCTGTTTCTCTCTGTCTCAGATCTCTTATACCTCATCTCCATCACCGCCGCCTCCGTCTCTTACATATTTCTAAGCATCGAGCTGCTATCCCATTTCGCCGTTTACTTCCCCGTGGACCCGTACGGTGTTAACAAATATTTTATCAATACAGCAAGCGGTTTTTTCGCGAACACCGTCTTGACAATTACATTTTTATCAATAGCCCGTTGTCTAAGCGTAGCCAGGCCGATGTGGTTTAGAAGAGAATTAGGAACCAGAAAAACGGCCGTTGTTTTTATAACAACTTCAGCATTATTCTGTGTCACAACCAGCATCCCCGTACTGTCGTGGATGGGGATAATCCCACTACACGACGCCAGGCTAAACGTGACCAGACCGACATTTTGGATTTCCCCCAACAGGAAATGGGCCACGTACGTCATTTGGCCAGTTCGAGACACCGCACTTCCTTTTGCCGTGCAACTTGTGCTAATCGTGTGTGCTCTGACGATGAGAAAATTCCTCAAGTCGGCCTTGAAGTTTCGCCAAAAACACACCACATCCCGAGTGGTTCCAGCTCTAAGGATCCTCCCCAAGCACCACAGTGTAGACCACACAGGAAAAATTCTCGTCCAGACTGGTGTAACTCTCAGCGGAAAAGAGCTCCAGATTATCCAACAGATGTTTGTCCTTTCTGTACTCTTCATCGTTGCCAGCGTACCCAAGGTTTATTTCAACACAGCCAAACTCATCTTCCCGGAGTTTTCTTTAGATGGGAAGTATGGCAGATTGTACGAGTGCATGGACGTGACCAAAGACGCGTTTCAGATGTTGTATTCTTGTGGGAATACTTTTATTTATTATAGATACAACTCCAAGTTCAGAGCTTTATTTTGGCGACAATAAACCTCCAAGTATTTGCTAAGTGAACTTAACAAATTTAATGTAAAGTAAATACGATAGTGTTACAGTAAACGTTATAGTGTTACAGAAAATGGGATATTGTTATAATCAATGGGATATTATTATAGTCAATGGGATATTATAGTCAATGGGATATTGTTATTCAAAAAAGGATATTGTCATAGTCAATGGGAGGGTCTTGGAATTATTTTTTATTTTTAGTTTTACCACTGAGCCGAAGGTAAAAATAGCATCGTTCCATTTCAGTAATTGTAAAATTAAAAGCATATAAAATATAACCAAATCTAGTATGTGTTGTAGGAGAAACAGACTGATTTTATCTCCTCATTGTAATTGTAATTCCTTGTGTTTTCCTATTCGGCGTGTAATAAAATGTAGAAACAAAAATAGCGTTGGCGGATATAAGCACTTTCCGATTCTAATATCGTTTCAAAAATAGCACATAGACAACCCGTCACTTTTCTCAAGTTGCTGAAATTTTGAAATTATTAAAACGTAATTTAACATAAACCGGGAGTGATCTCCCCTAAACTTTCTCGAATATTCTTATATAAAATAACAGGGGATGGGAACTCGGGCTATAGACAAGATTTTTAATCCATTTTAAATACTTAAAGTTTTAAAAATAGAATAAAATCTCGTAGACAAAAGAATTGCACACCAAGTGAACGCCCAATAAAAAAGCGCATAATAGTGCGCAATATTATTAGTACTTTTAAAATTTACATTAGTTTTTTGAGAAATCCGAAGTAGCGTAAATTACTACTTCCAGTCAACGGAAATTACTCAAAATTTAACAGAAGGTAGAGAATTAGATCTTTTACTTACATGTGAAATTTCATTTATCTATCTGAAATAGTACTCAAGTTATAGACTTTTGAAAAATTCAAAGTAGGAAAAGTACCACTTCCGGTTATCGGAAATCGCTCAAAAGTTGATACGGATCTACGATTTTGATATAATACTTATATATGAAATTTCATTAACCTAGCTGTAACGGTACTCAAGTTATCGTGTTTACACACGGACACACAGACAGACAGACACACACACACGCACACACACAGACATACGGACAAGATTGCAAAATTATGTTTTTCCGTATCAGTGAGGTGTAAAAACGTCGAGATCTGTAAAAATCTCGATTTTTTTTTTTTGCACGATTACAATACTTTCTCTATACTTCGTATATACGAGAAAGTAACAAGGCAACAACGCAAATTTAAATATTAATTTAGGAAGACTTCTTCAACATCATCATCGTTTCCTGTTTGTGCTAGGGACACATGGAGTAGATGACATGTAGCTCATCTTTTCAATGAACTCGGTATACTGGGGGATAGTATAGTCAGCACTATGCCCAGTTGCCTTAGTGTCCCTAACGTGAGTCAGGTACCTATCAGAGCTGGGTAGACTCAGAGACGCCCTACACACCCAAACTCCGGATACGAACTCCAGACTTTCGAGTTAGCCGTCGTTAGATCTACTATCCAACCACGCCGTTCTTATAGTCTTCACTGGTAGTTTATGGCCAGGAAACGAGTATATGTGTTAGTGTGATGCTGTGTGTAGTGTTAATGGGTGGAAGTGGAGCTGCAAAAAACAATGTCAGGTAAAACAAAACATTGAAAAATATCACGCTGTATAAAGACAGGCCCACGTCAAATTTCCAAATGCGTGGGTTTTTTTTTTCAATGTGCGGTGCAGAGTTTTTGGTGTGTTCGCATACCTATGTGTACGTGTCTCTGTTTGAGTTGTTTTCTTTGTGCGTATTTCCGCTGCACATTTTGTGCATACATATTTTAAAACATTCAGTAAAGACATGCTGTGTTTGTATTTAATTTTTTATTTAATATTTATAAAATTAATGTTTCTTATTTAAGGTTGGATGATGTGAGGGGGGGGGGGGGGGGTCACACATTTTAGTTGTTAAATAAACTGTATTGTAGTGAGCAGTAGCGTACGCAGGGGGGGAGCAGGGGGAGCGGCCGCTCCCCCTCTGGCCATTTTCAGCAAAGTGGCGCCTTTTAGGAAACTTTTAAAACTCAAAGTTTTAAACAATTATATTTGTTAAAAAAAATATTTTTGGTCGGCACATCTATGTAAATCACAAGATTTCTTTTCATGCAGCCATTAAGCATTATTGTACTTGTCTAGTAGTGTCTACGTTTACAACACGTATTAACAGCTGCATCAGTTTGCAATTCTAAAAATAACCATTACGATGCATTTAATGTTTAAAAAACCTCTACGGGTTGTACCACTTGGCAAGAGGGGTGTTAAGTTTAATGCAAGTGTATAATGTATTTGCTTACGAATAATTGAATTAGAAAATGTTATACATAAAACTTCACACAAAATTACTTTATATATACAGTTTGAATCGTGTGATTAATTTTTTTAAAATTACAATACATAAACAAATACAACTGATGTGGCACCTCTATTTAAATTTACTTATGAGCAAACTGCGTAGTGGTGGGGCGATAGTGATTACGATTACAAATTTTATGAAACAGTTACAACCCCCCTCCTTCATGGACCATGGACCCCTCTGTAAAAACAAATATTGTCATAATACCACTGCTACTTATTTAAATCTATTTCTGTAATATATATTTGTGTAATATATATTTGTGTAATATATATGTATATTTAGAACAGTCATCTAAAAACTTACGCTATGTTCACTCTGAGTTGGTTATCTCCCCCCCCCCCCCCACACCTCACCACCACAATTGTGTAGAGCGACATTAATGTCACACCTAGGTATACACTGGGTTGGATAATTGACCTAAAGTGACCGGACAGTGGTGAATAAAGTTGTTTTGACATTTGTAATTAAATGTGTAGATATATACATATTTATATTAAGAGAGTGATTATTTCCCATATTTCACTTGTCTTAAATAATTTCCCAGGAATTATTATGTAAGAAATTTTTTTTACAAGAATTACAAAACAGATTGTGTTACGTTCATTGTTTTTGGTTGTAGTGTGTGAATATTTTTCTTTTGTTTAGATTGATACAATTTTTAGCGCAATTTCCATTCTGGAGAATTGCGTTTATTAACTCGTCATTTCTGGGAATGGATGGATGAATGAATGAATGTATGGATGTATGAATGTGTGTCCGGGCTTTAAGTCGTATCTCCTCCTCAACGAAGCAATATCGATGACTAGTTACAAAAGCAATTATGTTAAGCAAGTTACGAGGATGAACATAGGCCATACAAATTCCGGGTTTCTTACATGGATTTCCCGAAAAAGCCAAAAAAAAAACCTCGAAAAAATGCAGTTTTTGGCCCATATCTCGGCAACCAGACCACTTAGCGACTTGAAACATGTACCAATCGATTCCTGCCATAATTTAGAACAATATTGCCGAAGAAAGTTTTCAAAAATATCCTTTCGTTCGGTCACAAAATGTTTTTTGAATTAATTAAAATTTGGACCGAATTAGTAGGCATGTTTTTCCAACCACACCACACGCGTCATCACGTTCAATAGCTGCGCCATCACGTTCAATGGCTGCGACATCACGTTCGGTAGCTAGGCGCGCAATGGTTTTTAGTCATGTTACTCTATTGTAAATAAAACATGTAAAATACTGAAATTTTTTTTTATAAAAAACGTTTTAATAACTAACCAGTGGTTTTACTAACCCTGCTGTTGATTTACGCTACGACAGAGCTATTTTTAGATAACATAAGGAAATTGCGCTAAAATTGTCACTAGACTTTTTTTAATTACTTGTTTTTTCAATTTTACATCATAGCGAAGTAATGACATACAGCTAGTAATATATATATATATATATATATATATATATATATATATATATATATATATATATATATATATATATATATATATATATATATATATATATATAATACACGTATATAGAACGTGTTAAAAATTCGGCGCCTTTTTTTTGCTCTTTTCGCTCCCCCTACAACGAAAACCTGGATACGCCTCTGGTAGTGAGCGTTGCTTAGACTACACTTTGATTGCTAGTAATCTCCAGTAATAGAAAATATTTTTAAACAATTTAAAACCTTCTTTTGTCTTTCAAACTTTTTTTTAACAGCCTAATTTAAATCATTTTAAATTTTATTTCATTAAATAAATAATTTTGCAACAAAACTTACATCGACTATTTACGTAATCATAATGCTTTTAGTAATTTGGTTTCATTTCACCAAATGAAAAATTATGTTTTTTATTAGTTAATTTTTAAAATATCTTGTAGATTTTACGATAAAACGAGACTCACTGTGGTTTAGATGAATTAGGAACTAGAAAAACAGACGTAATTTCCCAGTCAGCCGTCGCAACGTAACTCCACCATCAATGTATCACTGTTAAAAGTATATATTTTCTATATAAATTCCATTTCGTTCGGGGGGCGGTAACTTTCTTCTGGCGGAGCTCCCCCCCCCCCCCCAAGAGATGCCTGGAAGAAACTCTGTCCACCATCTAACCCAGCTGCTCAAGATAGCCACACCCCCCCCCCCCCCAATTGTTTCTGCCATCACTGTAGTTCCGCCACTGCACTATGTTATTATGAAAGTTTCTCTTTATTATCTTGTACGGACACCGGTCATTTCAAATTAGTAGAAACGCCATTTTAAAAGCGTTGTTTTTAGATAAATAAAAGCATTCGACTGAGAAGTGGCTCTTGACTCAAGGGAAGTAACACCATCGCACACACATGACGTCTATATTTTGTTTACATTAATTCAAACAGTTGTCAACTTAGCTTTATACATTTAGAATTCAAATATTGTTTTTTCTCTAGTTTGATAAAGTATAAGGAGGGGGACGGGGGAATAACTTAAAAAAAAAAATTGACATGAGTATAATATTCATTAAATAATCTTCAAAATGAACCAGGTTCAGATGAACTGGAGAGCCAGTAAAATGAACATACACAGTGCACATTCTGCAATTACTTACCTTATATATATATATATATATATATATATATATATATATATATATATATATATATATATATATATATATATATATATATATATATAAACATTAAATCAAAGAATGATGTGTTATGAACTGTGTACTTTTAGTTGTTTTTACTTTCTCGTATATACGAAGTATAGAGAAAGTCTTGTAATCGTGCAAAAAAAAAAATCGAGATTTTTACAAATCTCGACGTTTTACACCTCACTGATACGGAAAAACATAATTTTGCAATCTTGTCCGTATGTCTGTCTGTCTGTCCGTGTGTAAACACGATAACTTGAGTACCGTTACAGCTAGATTGATGAAATTTCATATATAAGTATTTTATCCAAATCGTAGATTCGTATCAACTTTTGAGCGATTTCCGATAACCGGAAGTGGTACTTTTCTTACTTTGAATTTTTCAAAAGCCTATAACTTGAGTACTATTTCAGATAGATAAATGAAATTTCACATGTAAGTAAAAGATCTAATTCTCTACCTTCTGTTAAATTTTGAGTAATTTCCGTTGACCGGAAGTAGTAATTTACGCTACTTCGGATTTCTCAAAAAACTAATGTAAATTTTAAAAGTACTAATAATATTGCGCACTATTATGCACTTTTTTATTTAGCGTTCACTCGGTGTGTAATTCTTTTGTCTATGAGATTTTATTCTATTTTTAAAACTTTAAGTATTTAAAATGGATTAAAAATCATGTCTATAGCCCGAGTTCCCATCCCCTGTTATTTTATATAGAAATATTCGAGAAAGTTTAGGGGAGATCACTCCCGGTTTATTTAAAATTGTTTTACATAAGAAATAATCTGACAATTCTAACATTTGCTCATGGGGGCAGCACACAAACAAATGATAAAAACACAGGGATACAGAGGCAAAGATTTATTACATTAATTAGAGGCATGTGCCAAAATTATTCTAATACATAATAGGTAAGTACATAGGAACAAAAAAAAAAAGAGGGGGCGGCGGGGGTGAATCTGTTGATTTGAGCCTGCTAGTGATCACAAAAAATTCATGAAAAAAAAAATTTGAAAACATTTTAAATTGTGATTTTATATAGGTCGGGCCTACTTGTAAATTTTTTTTAAACTAATGTATGAAAAAAAAAATGTATTTACATCTGTTGATATTTCACTTGACTTAAAAATAAGGCAGCTTATTCAAATGGTTTTCAACATGAACAATACTGAATTTATCAGGAAATTTCTTAATTTTTTTTAAACCTATCTTTGTTACACAGAATGAGATTTTCATGAATAAAGAATTTCTCATTGACAATAATTTAATTTTTTATACACAATAACAACTGTACATATGTACACTTTTTTGAGTTACATCTAAAATATCTACTGTCCAAATTTTGCAAAATTAAACAATTTTCTTTTCATTCAATTGTAGTTCTAATCCTTGTAACAGGCTCTGTGTTTAGAAATTCATTTTTAATCATGATATGGAGCTTTTTAAAAAGGTGAAATCACATAGTTTCTGTCAAAACTATTTTAAACACTTTATATTATGTACTATGTTTGATAGGTACAATCATCTCGTCAAAATTGTAAAATCTGGACAGGCGGAAATTTTTTATTTTGATAAAAAAATTTAGTACAAAAATCTATAGCCCCCTACTTGTTAGATAAAGTACTGCTGGTATTATATCATAATAATCATATGAAAACTTATTAATCTTAAGTCTATTGAAATACTGAAAAAACTATTTTTAAAATGAGCAGGCAGAATACTAATGTTATAGTTCATGATTTATTTTTTAAATTTCAAACATGCATTGTTTTAAATACCAGTGTTTAAAAAAAATGGAATAATAATGATAAAAAAATAAGCTAAATAATAAAATCAGCAATATACAATTGACAAATACATTTTTATAAAATCAACTTTTTAAAATGTAAGCTAAATAAAAATGTTGCCGGCATGCACAATTTGACCCATATTTTGAGCAATGATAATGCTATAAAAAAATCAATTGAGTTTTTCATACTTTCAAAATGATGGTAAAATAATGAGTGAAAATTTTCACAAATGCCACCAAACTTCAGTATCTGACATACATTCATATTGATTTTAAGCCTAGAAGTAATTCAATCAACTACATGTTTTAGTAATTGCATATTTTTTTCAGAGTCACAAACTTCCAAAGGAAACATTACAAAAAAGCTTGCAGCTTCAATCATTATGTTTACATCAAAGTTTCTACATTAGTATGTAACAAGAAATACACACAAAAAATTCAATTGCACTGACCATTACTTATAGACTCACTGCTCTTGGTTTATTAGTTTACATCAACATGCCCACACCACTACATGTCATTATTGTATTGAGAACTATAACAATTTTTAAAAGTTCAACACCCCCCCCCCCCCCTTCACCCCAGTGAAGTCACCTATTGTAAACTGTACTATTTTTCTTTTCCAGAATAAGTCAAATAATCTAGCCCTGTTACACATCATTTGGTAACATTTGCCCCCCCCCCCCCCACTGTTGATGAGAGATTTCTTTCAGCACACACATGAGTCTCACATCCTTAATTACATGTAACCAAAAATACATCATACATACATGTACACAATTCAGCATCCAATTAGTTGAAAACTTTACAAAAAAAATGTACAAGTAAAATAGTATAGGAAAACCCTGAATGAACCAACCTAATAAAAAAAAAATCCCCATTTACAATGGGTCATTTATGTAACAACCTGCCTTCTTCACAACTTATTTTTCTTAGGATCAACTTCTTTAACCAGTTCTCGATGCCAAGTTCCCCATACAACTCTTAAAAAAAGATACAACTACTGCAAGTCAAATGTTTGTTCTCTAGACAACCATAGGAAAGACTACAAAGGCTGACAAACTGGGATTGGAACCCACACCACTTGATGGACACCTGATAGATAGCTACCAGGCTACTCATGGGCGCCACCTGTGTTTGCCATAGCTATGCAACAGAGGTAGAGCAAAGATAAAAAATACAGCAGCATCAACAACTGTCACAACAAGATCATCCTCTCCGTAATGTGTGTGGACAACTAATGCAGCAGTTATGCCATGGACTTTATTATGAAGTGACATATATTTTTTCTTCAGCCCAGAGTGTGAAAAAAAAACCAACAAATGATCAATAAGCTAATGAGTGATATCACAGTCTAAAAACAAAGCTAACACTATCTGTATAGGCGGCAGAAATCCCGCACTGCACTGCTCATTTGCTTTAAATCTTCAGCACTGTGAAACAACAGAAAAACATTTACAACAAAATGCTTATTATAATTATATTATTATCAAACCTTTTTTAGTATTTTATTAAATAATCTCTAATACAATCTTTGATTGAGAGGAGACATTATTTATCATTAATTAAAAAGAAATTAAAAACAAAACAAAATATTCCACGCATGTTTCTTCAAGAATGAGTATTGTAGGTTTCTCTCTCTCTATTATTACCCCTTCCACTTCTTACAGAGAGTATTCTAAACTCTAAAAATCACCAAAACAAAACGCCAACTGTAAAGTAATATCTGAAAGCACAAGTCACCTGGTACAAGCTCTGTGAAAGTCCTCCAGCTGTGTCTTGGTGGCTGTGACAGCACCCCCACTGCTCTCTGTAGGTAAGGCTTTCAGTGTGTGCTCCAGCCATACACAGAATGTCTGCAGCACAAGGTTTGAGAGAAAATAACTCAGTCTCTCATGTCTTACAATATACTTACATTTAAATTATTTAACTTTGAGATATTCTGTTATAATAACAGGTTAGCACAGGTTATATCATGATAAAAAAAACTGTTACAATGAAGAGAAGACATTCCCAATACCCTTAAATCAAAGGATCTTATTGAAATGATCTGACAATACAGTCTTAAATATAAACTACTCATCATCCTTGAAGTGCAGGGAGAAAGTGACAATTCTTAATGAGGCAGTTGTTATCTTTGCATCTTATGATAATGTTCATCCAATGTATAATATAATTACAACTACTATTAAGACTGGATTGTTAAAAAAAAAAAAAAAAAGAGTTCAAATATAACATAATTTTCTAGTAAACTTACTGGCCTATCCATAATCATCAGCTCATAAAGCACTTCACTGACATCAGCTGACATAAAGGTTGGTAGACAGAACAGGCAAGCATTGACCAGCGCAATGACCAGAGGTTGTCCGTGGTCATCTAGAAGTTTCTTTACCAAAGTCCTGCGAGCTGGGAAGTCATCTCTTGTCTGTAGACAATATAAAATGTGTTAGATCTAACTTCAACAATAACATATGTTAAGTAAGATCAACATTAATGAAGGAGAAATTATAGAAGGTAAAGTCAGATGAACAAAGGAGAAGTTATAGATCTAACTTCAACATAACCAAAGGTAGTAAAGTCAGATCAACATTAATAAGGGATAAGCAAGACAAGCTCAAAAAATAAATTAACATTTACTTCTTTTTCCCTAAAACACTTGATCATATCAGTGAGGAACTTCATCACTGAAGCATTAGCATCTTTGTGATCCAAGGAGCAGGCAGCTATAGCACAGCACATGATAGGCTTTGCCATAGCACTTTGTAGGAAAGGAACTGGTGCTCTTTGGATGAACCTGTGAGAGACAGAAATAATGTACTGAGAAAACATGCTAAATATTAGTTTTAAAAAACTTAATTGGATCGTTAACAAACTCATATAATCCAATCTATTAAAATACAATTCCATTTAACCTATTTGTAAATATGATAGTAAACTAAAACACTGACACTCCAACTCAGACAAACCTCAAACAAAGTCTAAACAAGTCATCAACTGTATCAGGGTGATTCCTTAACCCATTGTGTTCCTCAAGAATCTTAAATGTGGGACCACAAAAAGCCTGAAACAATAAATTCACACTGTATCAAGAAATAGAATTTAACCATGGAATTAAAAGAATGCATGAGGAAAAAAACAACTAACCCACAAATTTAGTTTACTAGTATAATACTAGTTAAATACACTAGAAATTTTAAAATTTATTAGGTAATAAATTAATTAATTATATATATTAATATATAAATTAATTAATGCAATTAAAAAAATACTATTAAAGAAAAAAGAAAAGGAATATATACGTTTGTGCACCTAAAGCAATAAACCAAATATGTTACTAAGCAATATTACAACATAACACTACAAAACCTCAATAGAATCTACCCTATAGAAATAAAAATTCTTTGTCCTAGCTTTCAGAGTTTAAAAAAGTGTTTTAAAACTGTTGTATAATTTTTCTGCTTACACTGGCTATTAGTGAGTAAAAATGTAAAGAAACCTTTCAATATATTTGATGAAGTTAAAGGCACAGCAAGCTACAAACCAAAGCATTAACTTACTTCTAGCAAATAAAGTGCAAGCCACCTAAAAGCAAGCAGAGTGTGTCTTCACAGATAAAGAAAAAAGAAATGTAAGAAGCCACATACATTTACCTGTAACATATCTAACAAGCCGGGAACACAACCTGCTTCCTTCCCATACTCATCCACCAGTATACTGCCCAGGTAGAGGAAACACGAGTGTTGATGGGTTTGGTACAGGCCAACCATCTGTAGAGACCAGATACAAAAGTCAAATGTCTTCATTAAATGGTGGACTGGATCTTGTACTTAAAATAAAACAACAAAGTAGTTGCACTAAGTACACAAACCTGTGTGACTAAAGGGGTCAAGAGGGTCGCTGAATTTTTACCCAAACACCGGATAGCAAATCTGATACATCGACAGCATCGCTCAATGATGCGCACATCAGACTGATACTTTTCACAGGCTCTAGACAGTACCGGCCAGACCTACACAAATTTAACTCTTTTTATAACAGCTTAAAATGTAATTAAATTAATAATGGAAATTAAATACAGGCATTGTTTTAATATCAATCATAGTACTTAAGAAAAAATCATCATGCATAATCATCATAACTTAATATTTGTTATTCATTATTTATTATACCTCCAAAATAACAGCTTGACATGGATGTGTTTGACCATTTGAAACTGATGGATTTGTGTGTCTGAAAATATAAAAGAATCCACTAACTTGACTGCTCATCCTGTGACAACTTGTCTAAATACAAAGTTAACAAGTCTCTGTTGGAACATTCATTTTGTAACAAAAAACAATTATTCAAATACTTATACAACTATATTTTAAAAAAGTAGAACTCATTTCACCAAAAATACTTCATCTTACCTGAATATAGCAGCTAGCCTGTCCAACCAAACAGTGGGATCATTTTGGGAACCCTGTTTCACTGGACCCAGGTCTTGAGAAAGCATCTGTAGGATTAAGTTTCAATTGAAAATAAAAAACTCAACATTGGAAAGTTCTAAAAGCCCATGGCTTAATGAAAGTGTGGTATAAATACATGACTGGTAAGTCTGGATAACTACTTTAATTTAATGTTACTAGTTTTAAAATGAGTACTTGAGTAGAGCAGTAAAGTGGCATACCCTATCTAGTGGAGTTATTTGACAAGCACAAAGCTGACTTAAAGCTTCAGTAATGTTATTAGGTGGCAACCTCCCTAATATTGTAGCAGTACCTGAAACATGGCAACAGTTGTCAGAAAAATGAAAGAAAGAAAGAAACATCGCTTCAGTCTTTTATTCAAAGTTAAAGCTATGTAGTCAATTTTTTTTGTAATTTCTTTAGCAGCTAAAATTTTTTTTAAATGGATTTTTTAAAAATTTGTCATGAACCTTCACCTATGAGATAACTTATTTTAAGAACCATTTGTTACTAATTTCAAATTAAATAAAAAATACACATTGGGACAAAGTGAAGTAATGAAAGTTATTGATTCATCAATAGAATCAATTATTAAACAAAAGATGCTTTCAGATTTAGACAAACACAAACATCAATAATAAAACCTAAAAATTATGAGCTGATTTAATTTACTAATTCAGTTTAAACAGAAGTAAAACTGTTACATGCCTTAGTCAGCAAAGCCAGCAGATTTAGGCAAGAGAATAATAGAAGTTTGGTCTAAAAGCTTTTGTCAGCATAGAAATAATTTCTACACATGCTCAATGTGAGATATGGGATGGTGCGGCCAGTCTGCTAACCCGAAAATTTTGAGTTCAGATAGCAGATTTGAGTTGAAAGACCTCGCGGAATACACCCAGCTCTGATGGGTACCTGACTCATGTTAGTGGATTTTAAAGGAGGCTTGGCATTTTGCTGACCACACTAACCTTTCATGGTCACAGAAACAGATAAATTCTACTTCATCTGCCCTACTGACCATCATGTGATAAGATTTTTCAATACTATAATTAAAACTTTAAACATGAAACAGACAGTAGTTAATATATTTGTACAGTTAGCAGACGTAGCTACCTTTGAGCAGTCCTATTGCTGCATCAGGGGACAGATTGAATGTTTCCATTGATCTCACAATGTGCATCAGTCCTTCAAAATGATTTGTCATGTGGTCTCGACATTGTGTACTTATACTCTGTAAAGCATTGGCAGCTATAGAAGCCAACTCGGGTTGTTGCAGGCCAGCAAGAAGGTATTGAAGAATCAAATCTATATAACATTTTTTTTTACATTAATACATATTAAATACAGTTTTTAATATTGGGAATAAAATTTCTTTTTGAAATAAAATTTTAAAAATTGTATTTAAAAAATAATAATATACTATTGCCATTTAAATACAAAATATGCATAAATTAGTATAAAAGTTCTATACCAAAATATTTATAAAAATAAACTGCAGTGATAGTGAAAAACATCTGCAGAAATCTAACCTAGAAACTGAGCATGGCTTTCAATCCATTCTGAAAGCTCTCCTAGAAGCTGTATACTTGTGTACCTGACTGCTATATGAGTTGTTGGGGGCATATCTAATATTGCTTGAACTACTTGTGGGACTATATCATTCTCTTCACTATGGACAAAAACGTAAAATTACATCAATAAATACACTACATTAAAACAAATAATAATATAATTCTTTGTTTTACACCATCAAAACCTGTTATTAAAATATGTGCGACTTACGGTAATATATTTTTGGCTACTGCAGTCATAACAAACAGGGCTGCTTCTGCTACAGACCAGGATGGAAACTTGGGGGATTTCAAACTTTCAAACATCTGCAAAAAGTAGTTGCATTAACAAGCTTTTATATGTATTCAATCATATTCATATTAATAGTTAAAATCTACGTCAACGTACGCAATTTATAATTCTCAACAAGAAAATGTCTCCTCATTGTAAATCTTACAATATGAATTAAAATGTTTACATACTTGCACAAAACACGATGAAGAACCAGCTATAAACACTACATCTTTTATAAGTTCAGAAACTCTGACTCTAAAATCTCCAAAGTCTCCACTTTCATCTGGTACACCATCCTGGTTAATTAGGACAAATCCACTTTATTTATCAAAATATTTTGTAAAAGAGAATATTTAAAATATACATATAACAGGGAACTAGATTTAACAAACTTTATCTACAAGTATACTAAATAAAGTAAAGCATAAATACATGGTCTTCATCCATATGACAATGTTGACACAAGGCTAGTACTAGGTTCTGTATATATGGTTTAAAAGCATCAGTTAGCTCCTGGTTGTTTCGTTGGTAGAGCTCTTCTGATAATCGATACCAGAAATTAAACGTTATTTCTCCAACCTAGAGAAAAAAAAATAGATTAAATAAGAATTTAAAATGTTCAAAAATAAAAAACAATTGCTATTTATATAATTATGATTATGCTTAAGCTAAACCTGTAAACTGTTGAGCTTTATTTTTGTCAAGTATTATGCGATTACGATTAGTTAAATATTTTTGTAATAATTCAAAATATGATAGAAAATTATTGTGAGCTTACCTCATAAAGATGGTGACCAACACACATTAAAAGTAAATCTAGCAATTGAAATGTTCCTAAGCCCTGTAGATTAAAAAAGTTTTTAAATACTACCTTAACTTTGGACATACAAAATTTAACCCAAGTTAATAGTAAAAAGTTTAAACAACATTAAGTGATATAAATAAACATTTATAAAAGATAGTTTACATACCTCATTTGGTGTAGATAGTAGCATGTGAAACAGTGACTCACTCAACTCTGTAAAAACTCTACAATAATTCAGGCACCTAAAAATGTAACAATGAAGTAAAAATTTGAAAATTTAAAATTATTAGTCAGATATTTATGTTTCTATGACAACCAACTATTGTGCAAAATGGAAGTTCATCATTTAAAATTAAAAAATACAGCATACTTGTCTGATTCCTCATCCTTATCTGCTTGGTGATATGCTGGAACTAGTGTCATGACACCTTGAAACAATCGATGAGCTAACTCAAGGTAATTTTCCAAATCCTTGAATAGAAAGAATAGAATTTTACATATACAAATTATACACATTCTTAAATAAAATACTATAAATTTTCAAAACAAAGTAATTTAGTTGTATGTATATAAAAAAATTAAAATGTTAGAAGATGCCTTTTGTTATTACTTCTGAACAATAAAGTGCAGAACAGATACAGTCAGTGGCAGCTTCATGAAGAAAAGCTGGGCAGTGAACATTGGCCTGGAAAAATAAAAGAAAGTTAACCAAACACGGAAAAAATTAAAATCTATTTTTAATTTAAATGGAATTGGTGTAGCAAACTCACCAGAGACTGAAAAGGATAATTCATAAGCTGTGTGGACAGGAGAACAGACTGTGGTAAAGCTCCAACAGAAAACCAACTTCCCATTACTTTAAATGTCTTGCTGCGAGCTCTTTGATCTCGTTCCTCCTCTCCTGAAGCACTTAGGTTCTAAACATTTATAATAAAAATATTTTAAATTTAAATGAATATTCAAATAATTACTTAACTTGAATTCTTGCACTTTATATTATCAATATAATCATATTTTAAATACATACTGCAGGGAAATATTTGTCGACTTTTTAGAATAGCTTTGTAAGTTTGATATAATAACCAATTCAATGAAATTTAATTTTTAAAAAAAATTAAGTCATCATTTGAGCCCAACCAATCTTTATATGTCATGAATTTGCTAGTTCATTAGGGAATTTAACTTAATTTTAAAAAGTTAAATTAATTTAGAAATAAAAGCATTCATTCACAGAAATCTGCATGTAAGCTTTACCACATGAGTTAACAACTGAATTATTGTTGCACTGGCTGCAACTAATTCCTCTGTTATTTCTTTACGCCGATTGGCTCCAAGGCGCAGGGAACGACTATTTATCTGCAAAACAATGCATCAATGTAATAGCAAGTTTTTTAAATAGTAAACTAAAACGTATGCATTTGATATATTTAATCATGTAACTATATAACTTTAACAAAAACTCATTTAATGTGTAAGTTAAGTTGAAACAATTATAAACATAATATAAATAAGCATAAAGAGAAGAAGACATACATGCAAAATTGTTATTACCTCTTCTGGTAGCACTGTGAGAACTTCAAGTAAAAAACCCATATGATCTTTACTGAATCTGCACAATAAAAGTAATTTCATTAATGAACTTTACAAGAATGAGTATTATAGTTAATACATTTTTGCTGATGTTTAGAATTCTAAGCCTTAATACATTTGAAATGACATAGTTATCTACAGCAATAAGTAAATATGGCTGATAAACAAATACCAAATAAATATACCTGTCAATAAAGTCTAAAACTGCTGACTTCCATGTGGCCATTTGAAGAGCTAAATCAGCCAATGCGAGCGACAACTGTATTATAAAATTTTAATAATATTAAACTTTTCATTCACTTAACATTAATTAAAATAGATAAAAGTTTGTGAATGAATGTTGAAAAAAAAAAACCAACACAACAAAGAACTATTTTAAAACAGAAAGTCACATTAAAAAAAAATGTTAAACAAAAGCAACAGCTGACCTGTGTTACAATAACAGGCGGAGTCCCTGGTGCAATTTTTGAAGCATGTTCAAGTAAAGAGTCTCTCAAAGACTGGATGAATAAAAATAGATTTAAAGATGAGAATGTCACAAGCAACAAGTATATTAACTCCATAAAAGATCAGTTTTATAACTACACTACAAATGAAAATATTGTACAATGTTTCTCATATGTTTTAATGTTTTCTTGAGCATCAGTATTAAAAATCAAACCAAAAAACAAACAAACAATAAATACCTGGTGTGAATCTGCAGGAAGTTCATGAAAAGCATACTGGATCTAAAAAAACAAAGTTAGTAAGCTAGTATTTAAGTTCTGTTCTGAAAAATAAAATTGAATATTAATCTAACTAAAAATCAGTATCATTTACATTTTCATATTTATTAAATTTTTAAAATTATAACTTTACTGTTCGTGTGTACACCATCACTAAACCCTTTATTTAAAAAACAACAACTAAGTGTTAATAAGTTATACTTTAGTCCTCATAGTCTGTGCTGCGAAATAGCAGGATTCTAAACTCTGATTCATTCTCAACAACTGGTCAGCTATCTGCCATGCAAAAACCTAAAATGAAAAAAAAGGATGATAAGCTAGCCAGCATTAGTGAATTTGGAAATATATTTTAGCTGTTTTAGGCAACAATAGTTAGGCTAAAACAGATCTATTTTTAAATTAATTAGACCAGCCCCTCCCTCAGAGTTTTGTGAAATAAAAAACAACACAAGATTGAACTTGTTTTTTTCTAAGGTTATATATGTGCACTGTCAACTGTACTTCTAACAGGCTGTTACTTAACAGTTCTGTAGAACTACATAGAATGTAAGGTGTCTTTTATGCATTATTCTGTGCTGTTTCTGGACCAATAGTAATGGATAGGCCTATATAAAAGAATTAGGAAAGTAAATGAATAGGCACCCTAAATGCATTAGTTAGGCCTATTTAGTTAGGCCTTATGTTTAATTTAGGATTATTTGAATAATGCAGACATGCTTGCTTTAGATTACCTCATGCTTTTTGTGGTTTCTTTGGGGGGGGGGGGGGAAAGCTAAGGCTAAGTTGATAAATTTGAGTTCCAGAAATTCATGGCCATGCAACTGTGACTCACTTTCACAAAGTTTAAAGTGCCTTCTTAATCACTTAGATCTAGGCTTGTTATAGTTTAGATAAATATTAAATTAAATTGCTATTCATTAAGTCGGAATCTTGTCTTCCCATCATCACACGTTCTTGTTTTCAATGACTTCATCTTCATCATTCATCCATCAGTCTGATCAGGAATCAGACTACTAAAAAAAATATTGAAGTTTTACCGATTTCTGTAATTCGCCAAGCCATACAGAAGCTTTTTCCTTTCCAGTAACATCTGGGTTATTATATAAAGCTTGTAATGCCTGGTTAACAGTATCCAAAGAGGGGGCTGTATCCATAGGAAAAGCCATTGTATTATTATTTTTATAACAAATCGCTATTTCGCCAACTTCCACACCGGCTATAAACCGGAAGTTCTAAATGTATACGAAGATCCGCAGCAAATATATCTAGATCTAAATGATTCATCGAAAACGCAAACCTAACTTAGGGCCTAGAAACTTAGAATCTACTGTAGGTAGTCTAGACTGTAGGCCTAGTCTAGTATTCTTGTTTTATGGTTAGGCCTTTAGCAATATTATTTCAAATAATAGACTAGATGCTAGACCTAATGTAACGAAATGAACAGTTTATTGAAAAATGCGATTTTCGCTAGTTTATGCATGAGCCAAAACGAATGTTATTTTTAGTTTGGAAATTTAGTTATCTACTAGGAAATGTCACTAGAGAGATCTAGATCTAGATCTATATTAGAATGAAAACTGAAACCGTCTATTCACTATTCCCAGTAGCGTAGCGAGGGTGGGGGGCGGGGGGGAGGGGAACATATGTCCCCGGGCGCCGACCTTAGGGGGCGACAAAATAGGTTGGAAAAATAAATTGAAAGGTTGAGGGGGGTGCAAATCGAAAGTTTGAGGGGGGGGGGGGTGCAAATCGAAATCTTGAGTGTGTGTGTGTGGGGGGGGGGTGTGCAAATCGAAAGTTTGAGGGGGGGGGTGCAAATCGAAAAGTTTGTCTCTGGGCGCTGGTAAGGGTCGCTACGACCAGAGTTTCTTCCAGGCATCTCTTCGGGGGGGGGGGGGGGCAAAGCCCCCCCCCCCCCCCCCCCCGAAAATTTTTTACCGCCCCCCCGAACGAAATGAAATTTA
>NW_026732976.1:0-63600 GCF_028476545.2 Physella acuta | reverse complement strand
AAGATTATTGAGTAACGAATGGGGTTGCTTGTACTGACAAAAGATAAAAAAAAAAATTGTTCCCACCCCCCTCCCCCACCCATTTTTATTCATAAGATTTTAGTGCTACCTTTTGATGTTTGTGTTGTAAATATTTTGATTATTCGATCTTCAATGCAGGATACATATTGGTCACTGGGGCATTGATTATTACTTAAATCCCCAATATGTGTAATAACACACAAACTCACACCCACACCCACACCCACACCCACCCACACACACACACACACACACGAACACACACACACACGTACAAGGCACGGCTGTGCTTATCCAAAAACTGTTACGATAAAGGGGGGTGAGGAAATGGGGTAGGGGATGGGCGGCTAAGAGCCAGGAAGTTGCAGGGCCTAATGCGCGGTTTAATTAAATTAGAACATGGTGTGGGTGAGGTTGTGTGTGAGTGGCAATGTGTGTTAGTGGGGGGGGGGGGGGGTGTACCAGCTGGGGCAGAGGGGGTGTTAATCAATAAGCCGGATGTCTCACTTGGAATCCCCGCCCCGCCCCCCCCCCCCCAACTACATCAGCCGACGGCTCTTCTAAAGTACATGTGCCTAGGATCGATCATCTACGCAGGTATAGGGAGCGGGGTTGGGGTGGGGGTCGGTGAGGGGTCGGTGGGGATCGGGGTCCATAAAAGAGAAGCATGTACGGCACATGGAACTTGGGATTGCCCTGAAACTATCCGAGAATTTTTTAATTGTAGCACACGCTATTGTTTTTTTTTTTAATTTTTTATTTGTTGTAACGGTATATTTTGTAAACAAGCTAGTAGGCGTACACACAATTATATACTTATTCACATACATAAGCTTATACACAGTAATATATATATATATATATATATATATATATATATATATATATATATATATATATATATATATATATATATATATATATATATATATATATATATATATATATATATATATATATATATATATATATATATATACCTTTGTTAATATTTTGATATTGTGTAAGATGTGTTAAATTACTTTTAATTTAACAGTTTATTTATTTAACAGTTTATTTATTTATTTTTTATTTATTTAATTCTTTATAATTTATTAATTAAACTGAACGATTATTGTATTAATTTTGTTCTATTTATTTTTTATTGAAACTAGAAAAGTATTATTTTTCAAAATTTGAATTATTTAAAAAAAAATTAAATCCCATATGTTTCCAAAAAAATATTGCCAAGTTTTTCTAGACAGAAGAAGAGCATAAAAATGTCTGTAACTAAGCATTAGCCCTTGCTGAATATAAAGACTATCATTACTGTAAAAACACCTGAATCGGACAAAGTATAGTTCTTGTCTCCCCTTGTATGTAAACGGTGACATATTTTTGAAAAAAATGTTATCTAAAGCGCACAAACACAAAAATTAGTTATTTCCGAGAGACCGGCGGGGAATGGCGTGATTTTTACATGTGAACGTCTGTGGAACTCCTCATACATCACTTAGTCATCTCCCCTATCGAGCGGTTATTGATCAGGCTGCCGTCCCTTTGTGTCGCCGTGCGAGTGGTTTTACGCGGGTATCGATACCTGCTCCAGTTCGGCGATACCGCCGGCGGTGCATGTGTATCGAGTGTTTGCAGACGGAAAGTAAAAAAAAAAAAAAAAAACATTGTTTGCGAAACGCTAAGATGAGGTGAAGATAATTAATTAGGGTTTGGTAATTAGGCCTTGCTGATTGAGAATATATGCGAACAATATGTTCGATTTTGATTCCGACCGTCTCAGCATATTGTTGTATTCAAAATACACCAGAAAGCGGTGTTTGGTTGCGTGCACTTCTTACACAACACGAAGGGGGTAATTGATGGCTTACAGTTTTGTTGTATACTGTTATAGGGGTGGGGGGGGGTGGGGTCAGGCGGAGGCATAGAGTTACGTCTTGGATTGGATTTTCTGTTGTTGTTTTATAAAACTTGTCGGCCTTATGTCCAGTTGGCCTTTTGTCAATATCGGCCTTTTCCCGCATACCAATTTTCAGTATCATCAAAATTTTCTGCAATTTTGAATGAACGGATGAACATTTTGTAACTCAAGACATCGTTTTTTGTTTTTTCTGTGAATGGATAATTTTTTTTAATTTTTTTTTTTTTTTTTTTTTTTTGCTATTATCTTTTTTTTTTTCTTAAAAAAAAAGATGAAATAAGTTATTTCGTCTAAAATTGTTCGATTCCAATAATTTCTAAGCCATGGTCTAGTGGTAGAGCTCTCGAATCCTAACCCGAAAACCTCGAGTTCGGATCTTTGTCCGGGAATGTGTCTGCATGTCGTCCCTGTAGTCACCCAGCTCTGATGAACATCAAGTTACGTTAGGGGAATGTAAAGGCTGCTGGACACACCATCCTTTCATATGCTGAGGTCAACAAACATGAAATTCCACTCGATCTGTCCAATGGATTGTTAAGTCTGAAAAAAATACTTCACTTATTGTTTACATATATCATTTATATAAGTAGTAAGTAAAGTTCCCTTTTTCAAACCTGACGGTCTATGGGGCAAGTGAAGTAGAGTTAACTTGTTTCAGTGACCTCGGCGTATGAAGAGATAGTGTGGTCAGCACTATGCCCAGCCGCCTTTACTTTCCCTAACATGAGTTAGGTACCCATCGGAGTTGGGTGGACTCAGGGACGGTCTACTGACTTGAACCCAGATTCGAACTCGAGGGTTACGGGTTAGCAGTCCAGCTCTCTATTGCTAGACCACTCCGTCTCCTATATAATTTATATACAAAATATATAGTTTTACCCCCCCCCCCCACCCTATTGTCCTTGTAGAAACATTTCTGAAAGTAACCGTGGTGGTTGTGATTATGGGATGTGATTTCTAGAAATGTATATTTTGAGGGATATTTGGCTATACAAATAGTATATAGTTACAGCTGTCCTATGCTAATGCTACATAATACGTGTACAATTACTTACATTCGACTAACAGTTTTAGGAAAATCAATAAACATCATGACGCTAACAAACGCATCAAAATACTGATCAACTCATAAAGCTGACAAAATGATCGCAAATCTGACTATGAAGACATCATAAAGCGTTCATTTTTAACGTTTATCATTCTCTTTTTTTTTATTGTTGATGCTTTTTACACTGGCGTTCGCGTAGATTTTATTATTTTTAAAAAAAAAAAAGTTTAAACTACCTTTTCAGACATGACGGCCAATGGGGCCGAAAAAGTGAAGTTATAATCTCAGCACACAAAGGGATAGTGTTTAAGCTGTACAGATCACCAGACAACTGCCATTAGCTGTCTTATATTTGCTTACCGACATAGAATTTAGTTTAAAATCTAGTCACCTATAAAAACAAAAGAAAATATGAATCTACTCGCTGTGGGTAATCCCGCATAGTGTCTGGGAATTCCCAACATTCAAAGTTAAGAAAATAAACCCTTTACACTATATTTGTACCCTCAAAAGTTTAATTTCAGTTGGGACAAACAAACGTTGCTTTAGCTAATTAAGTGAGCCCGATTGAGACATTGAAGACAGGACATTTTTCAGTTCGATTAGACAAAACCCATCATAATATAACTTTAATCTTTAATCAGAGGCGTAGCGTGGGGGGGGGGTGTGGACCGCACCGGGTGACACCATTTAGGGGGGTGACACCAAGGCAAAAAATAGATAAATATATAGAGAAAAATTTGAGGGGGGGGGGGTACAAATCAAAAGTTTGAAGGGGGTGCAAATCGAAAGTTTGAGGGGGGGGGGGTGCAAATCGAAAATTGAAAGTTTGTCCCCGGGAAGAGCCGCTACGACTTTGGGGAGGGGGGTGTGACACCATTAAGTGTCGCACCGGGTGATACCTGACCTCGCTACGCCACTGTCTTTAATGGAGATTAGTTTTATGACTAGTGCTAAATTTGGCAGTGTTAAGTTAAAGGTTTATTACGCCGTTATTGTCGATAACTGGTACAATAATACTTGAGTTATAGAGAGCTCGACTGCTAGCCGGAAGGTCTCGAGTTCGGGTCTCCTACCCGACTTGAGACTTCAGAAGGTCCCTGGGTCCACTCAGCTCTTATGTGTACCTCACTGTACATAGGACTGTGTATAGTGCTGACGACATCACCCTTTTATATACAGCGGTAAAGAAACATAATATGAACTCTACTTTTGAAAAAATGACCGTGTCCGTAATGATTGAAAAAGAGTCTTTGGCTGTTGTAGTTTCACATATATGTGGGTATGGATGGTGTGCATAAATGATAAGGACCAAGAAGGCGTTATGATAAAGAGCCGGTAATTGTTATTGGCAGTAAGTAACTTCACTAAAGGCTAAGCTGTTTGCCTCTAGGGCAGCCATTGTAGTTTGAAGAGGGGATAAAGATATTGTATAATTGTAAGCTATTTATCTTTTCTTTAAGCAACTATGTCTACATGTGTCTTCAAAAGTAAGTTTCCTTTTGGAATCCTTACGGTCCACGGGGCAGGTGAAGTAGAGTTCACCAGTTTCTGTGACCTCGGTCTATGAGAGATTAGTTATGTAGCTAGCCACCTTTACTCTCCCTAACGTAACCCATGAGAGCTCTTTGAACTCGGGTTAGCCATCTACAGTGTTTCTTTCAGGCTTTTTTTTTCTCCGGGGAGGGGAAGCTTGAAAGTTTCGGAGGGGGGCGGGGGCATTGGCAAATGCTAGGCTATATTGTCTATATGAATTATATTTTGTTGATTGGGAGGTAAAAGCTCTTCAGAAACACCCCCCCCCCTCCTCTCTGAAGAGTTGCCTGAAAGAAACTCTGGCAGTCCAACTCTCTACAGTTTGACCTCTCTGTCCCATTCACTTTTCTTTGACAATTCGAATCTTGTGGACTGCAAATATTTATGTATCGGTTCTCTGACCATCGGCACTTGTGCCACTAGATCTACGTGGAGTTTGTGGCGCCCGCGGTAAAGAACAGAGCACTCGATAAATGCCAGCCGGCAGACGTGGAGACCGGCGGACTCAAAGCGCGCATTAATCTTTCATACACGCTGCGCATGCGGCTGTTTTGTAAGGGGAAAAAAAAAAGCTACGGTCATCCGGGAAAGCTGGTTTTTCATTGGTTGTAATTGTTTTTCATTGTTCGACAAGTTTTTTTTTGTTTTTTTTTTTAATTTTTTTTACGGATTTTTTTTTATAGTGTATTGTAGTAAAATAAAGGGAGAGAAAAAAATAATTATGATGTGTTGACAAATAACGTGGAGAATTAATTAAATTGGAAGAAAAACCGGTTCTGAAGTTGAATTGACACATAGGTAAATATGTTTAAAAATTATAAAGAGTCGCGATGGCTGAGAAATTTAATTTTAACTCACTATTTATCTTTTCCCATCAGTACCATAGACATATGGGGCAGATGAAGTAGAGTTAAACTGTTTCAACGACCATGGTTTGTAGGAGAATACTGTGGTCAGCCCTATGGCCAGCCGCCTGAGTTAAGTCACAGTTGAGCGAACTCGGGGGCGTACAATGTGCTCGTATCCGGGATCCGAACTCGAGACTATCGGGGTAGCAGTTGTACTTTGTGCACACGAAGTAGAGTTCATATGATTATTGACCTCAGCATATAATGGGATAATGTGGTCAGCACTATGCCCGGCCCAGCCACCCATGCGTTCCCTACCTGTCTATCAGAACCAGAGTTTCTTCCAGACTTTCTTTTCCGGGGGGGGGGGGGGGGGAGCACTTGATATTTTCGGAACGGGGGGGATGGGCGGTCTACATTTTCGGGGGGGGGGGGGTGGCGGACACTAGCAAAAGTATATGTTTACTATGTTGTCCCCCCCCCCCCCGAAGAGATGCCTGGAAGAAACTCTGATCAGAACTGGGTGGAGTCAGGGACGATCCACTAACTTGAACCCGGATTCAAACTCGTGATTTTCGAGTTAGTAGTCCTGCTCTCTACCGCTAGGCCACTTTTTTAAAAAAAAATTCCTTTCAAATCTATTTTCAGACATTTAACTCGTCCTAGTGAAATAACTAACAAAAGTCATCAAATATGTTTGCCCGTAATGTTGTCAACCTGTCATGAAGCTGGGTGTATCTTGTTGGGTGTGTCTTGCTGTGTGTCGTGTTGAGTGTGTTGTGTTGGGTGTGTCTTGCTGTGTGCGACAGAGCGTCGATTTGCCGATCCTCCGTAAGCCGAATGGATGATCAAATTTTAATAGCGAATCAAACTTTAATGCCAAATCGCTGTCTAACGCAAATCACAGTCAAATGTCAAATCAGATGTAATAACCAAATGATTGGGCACGGTGCTACTGTAGCACACTACAAAATTGATGAGAGAGGCAGCTCTTTAATGCCGAGAGTTGACGCCCGTTTGGAACTGATGCCCAGACCAGATATGCTGGTAATTGAATTATTTTCCTGAATCGTAACAATACTTTTGGTCTGTTTTTTTTTTCATTTATTAATTGGGTTAGAGCTCAGACAAAACAACAATTTTGTTTCGATGCATTTGGACTTTCAAGGCATGCAAACACTGTTGTTTGATTTGTTTATTTTTAAATTATAAAATCAAATGTATAGAAGAAAGGATTTGTCTGTGAACCTTAAATTTTGAACTGAACTGAAATATAAGTCACTGAATAGCTATAAATGTGTCAATAAATATACCGATTCAATTCGACGAAAAAAAAAAGTGTCATGCACCTATAAGACTGTTTCCAGAAAACGCAAAAAGAAAACTAGCAGAAACAGAAATTCGTGCACATTAAAAATGTGCGCAGGATAATAAGCTTATAGAATATTGCCCTCACAGAAAATGCGCACTCTGAAATATGCGCACAGTGAAAAATGGCGCAGCTAGACACAGAAAACTGTGCAAAGATAAATGTACACACAGAGAAAAAATATATTCTGTTGCGTATTTTTCCATCACGCATGTTTGGGTCCTCCCTTTTAACTTTTCAATAATTTACACTCTATGATCAAAACCGAAGATAATTCATTTATAGGTAGTGTCGTCAGAACTATGCCTCAAAAGCATATTCTTTCCATAACGTGAGTCAGGTACCCATCAGAGCGGGGTTGACTCAGGGACGTTCTACTGACTTGAACTCGAATTCTATCCCAAGACCATCTTACACAATGCCATGGAATCTGATTGGGTACGTTCAGCCACTACGCGAACTAACCGTCCAAACGTGAAAATCCTTCATCCAGAGTTTCTTCCCCCCCCCCCCTCCCGAACGAAATGACGGAGAGATTTTTGTGACAATGTGTGACTTTGGGGAACGGAGAAGTTCAGAAAATGTGACGTCACACTTGTACGCTTTACAAAGTAATGCTAGAAACTGAATTATAAACAATTTTTGTTTTGGGTTGCGTTTTTCAAAGACTGTGTTGTTGTTGCAAATCGTAATATAAATTGTTCAATACACTCAACTCTGAACGAGGTCAAATAAAAATAACTTTTTTAATTGAAAAAAAAATCGCTGTTTAAAAAAAAGTTGTGGGGGGGGGGGGGGTGATAAGCTGCAGTTGGATGTTATTTAATGGATGGAGGGGGATAAGATAAAACTCATTTTAAAAAGCGTGACGTCCTTTATTGATGATTCCCAACTTAGACCCTAGCGATCGAACAAGAACGATAACTTTCAGTAACATTAACCCAATATCGAGCCAGCGTGAATTATTTAGAGAATTTTTTTTCTCTCTCTATCTTTCGTCTCGGCTGAAGGTGGGTAGAGGCAAATAAACACTTGACTCTAATCATGAAATGTCAGCGGCCTGACTCTGACCCACCATGCCTGCGTGTTTCTTTATTTGAACCCAAACCTGGCTTTTGTCCAAAAGTCGGGTGGGTGGGGGGGTGAGGGGGGGGGGGGGGGGTTGCGGCGACTTTCCGACACTCGAGTCAGTGTCGGCCAATGAAATTAGCCGGCGATATCACCTGCTCGTGACGTAAGAAAACTGACCACCGCGGCGAGGGGAGATTACGCTTAATTATCACATTTTCACCTCGGGAGTTACGGCCCCTGGTAGATTAGGTCAATGAGCAAGGGACGGGATTGGACTTGAAATGTGTGTGTGTGGGGGGGGGGGGGGGGGGGGGGTGTTAAAACAAGAACAGTCTGCCACAGCTGTTCTGGGCCATGATTTTATGGTCCATGTTTGGTAATAGGTAAACATACCTGGGATTGGCTTTAATAAAGATAATAATGATATAAATGGCTGTTGTAATGTTCTTTAGGTACGTTGATCCCTATGATTGCTATGTGATTTCTAAGTGCCAATTTAAAATAAAAAATATATTTTGATTGGATACACAAACAATGATGAAAAACAATCGATAAAATAGAATGTATGTCATTTACTAAAGCTTTCTTATGCCCCCCCTTCCAACTTAACCTACAATATTACTAAATATAGAAGTAAAGTTCCCCTTCCAAACCTGACGGTCTATAGGGCAAGTGAATTAAAGTTCACTTGTTTCTGTGACCTCGGCATATGAAGGAATAGTGTGGTCAGCATTATGCCCAGCCGCTTTTACTTTTCCTAACGTGAGTTAGGTACCCTTAAGAGCTGGGTGGACCCAGGGACGTTCTACAGAATCGAGCCTGGATCCGAACTCGAGACTTTCGTGTTAGCAGTAATGACCAATGTTCCCTCAAAGCTGTGCGGTTGCGCGGCCGCGCTGTATTTTTCAACTGCGCGCTGACACATTTTGTAAAATACATATAGCCTTGTATACGATTTTTGGAGCACAGTGCACGTCAGTCTCTATCTCAGAGGCGTTGCGACGGGGGGGGGGGGAGGAGAGGGGGGGGGTACATATGTCCCCGTGCGCCGACCCTAGGGGCGCCAAAATGGGTTGGGGGAAAAAATTAAAAGATCATTTTAGCTGCAGTTTTGAATTATAAATATTAAAAAAATAAATAGGGGGGGGGGGGGGCGCCAAATTGAAAGTTTGTCCCCTGGCGCCGAGAGGGTTTGCTATGCCTCTGCTCTATCTAACATTGGTTATTAGCGCTACCCCTCAACAACATGCGTCCACTTGTATGACGATGCATGTCGTAAATCAGGACTCGCCAACACAGATCAGGCAACACCCAGTACTGGGATATCGAACTGGATAAGGGGTGACTGATCGATTCATGAAGTGATAACAATTTAGGCCTGTTGTTATTTTTAATAACACGGAAGGGCTGTTGTTATTGATAATAACAGGGTAGGCCTGTTGAGAGCTTATGACACTTTTGAAGTATTTTTGCCGTCTATAATACATCGGATCTGTTATTATCAAAACAATACGCCCCAACCCTCTCTCCCCGCTTCGGGTTTACATTAGGGGGGTCGGGGGTGTTGTCTGTGAACGCATTTGAAAGATGAACTCCACTTCGAAATGAAACATTTGAAACACAAAGGCATGTATAGAGAAGGAAAAGATTTACAAAAACGATGTTTGTTTTTTTTAAATTCGAACTATATTGTTTATAATTATATATACCTAATATTTTTAAAATAAATGTTCTAATTATCTAATTCTATTGTTAATAATATGATAAAAGATGAACTCCACATCAAAATGAAACATTTGAAACACACACAAAGACATTTATAGGGAAGGAAAAAAATTACAATAACGATGTTTTTAAAATAAATGTTCTAATTATCTAATTATATTGTTAATAATAGTATACCCTACATATAATGTTTCTTAAATAAATTGCCTAACTATATTGTTTATACATTTAAAATCCTTATCAACCTCAGCCAAGGCAGCTTGACATTAATGTCTATACAGATAAGTTCCAGACAACGGGATGACGTAACAGGGATTGTGGGGGGGGGGGGGGGGGGGAAATAAAACTAACGAAAACAAGTATTTTTTATTTGGCTCAGTTTTAATGGCGGCTATGGGCGGCTCCGGCGGCCCTTTGAATGAATATAAACAACCCTAAATGATAAGTAAAGTAACGATTCCCTTTTAAAGGTAGCGATCTATAGGGCACTTTGTTTAAAGGTAGCGATCAAGTAAATGAAGTAGAGTTCCTATGTTTCGTGAGCTGGGTAAAGGATGGGATAATGTGGTCAGCACTTAAACCCAGATTAGAAGATTCGAACTCGAGACATTTGGTTTAGCAGTCTAGCTCTCTACAGCTAGGCCACGCCGTACCGCATACGCTAAGTTATAAGATTGTAGTGTCCAAAGAAAAACAAGAATGGATAATGTTCAGCAAATATTTATCTAAATATTTGAGCTAACGTCTTTAAAAAGCGCTCTTTAAACGTAAACCCCAACCCCACCAAAACAATATTGCTAACGTTTGCTTGGATTAAACTAAATGACACCGCCCGCTTCCAGCGCCCCCCCCCCCACCCTCCCACCACACACATACACACACACACCCTCCCCTCCACCTGACCCATCCATAAACCTCACAAACGGGAGACCATCTGAACATTTTCACAACAGCTTTCAAGTCAATGGGCGCCACTTGCTATCAGCTACTAACGCCACCTATCCGACAACAGAACAAAAGGGGGAGCACTCCTATTCATTTCACCAAAATAGCCTGAGCTATGACCGCTGAGCGATGACAAATAAATGGCTCATGACTAAAGGAAACAGTTGCGGTTAACATTAGGACGGGTGGTCAGCCGGTCAAGGGGAGGAGGGGACAGAACTCGTGCGATATGGTGGGCAAGAGTTATGGTTCGTTGATCACGGAGCGTGCCAGGTGATGACGTTGTATTTGTATGATAAAGGGTCAGCGTGGTCGGGTGGTAGAGCTCATGGTTGCTTAACCGAAGAGAAACTTATTCAACTCTGGACTATGGAGCCACTGAATAGTTAATACTTAATGATTAAGGTAGGGGTTCGACATGGTCGAGTCGGCAAAAGCTGCTGCTAAATTGAAAAATCTCGAGTTCGAACCCTCGAGCAGATGAGACTCGTTAGCTGTGGGCAGCCACTCTTCTATGGACCCACTGAATGGTTAATACTTAATGATTAAGGTAGGGGTTCGACGTGGTCGAGTCGGGAAAGCTCATGGCTGCTAAATCGAAAAGTCTCGAATTCGAACTCTCGGGCAGATGAGGCTCATTAGCTGGGGACAGCCACTCTTTTAGGAGAGACAACTCCAAAATCAAACAACTGCTGCCTTGTAGCTTGTTCTTGGTTTGACAAAGGCTATGGAAGCAAATCCAAAAAGATGAGCAGGCTGAAATCGGAGTCAATGGCCTCAATGCGCATAACCAGTTGATACGTACAGTGGCGTAGCGAGGTCGGGTGTCACCCGGTGCGGCACTTAATGGTGTCACCCCCCACCCCCACCCTCCAGAGGCGTAGCGACAATTCCCGGGGACAAACTTTCAAATTTTCGATTTGCACCCCGCCCTCAAACTTTCGATTTGCCGCCCCCCCCCTCGAACTTTCGATTTGCACCCCCCCCTTGGTGTCACCCCCCTAAATGGTGTCAGTGTCATCCGGTGCGATCCGCACCCCCCCGACCCCGCCCCCCTCGCTACGCCTCTGGATACGTATACTAAATTATTTGTTGGAGGGGATCCCTTCCAACACTAAAATTAAGAAGAAGAAATAATGAATAAGATGAGCTTTAAAAAAAAAAAGAAATGAGTCGTAGTCGGTTGATAGAGCTAACGACTGCTCGCCCGAAAGTCTTGAGTTCAGATCCCGAACGAGTTCTTAAGACGCCCTTAAGTACCTGACCAATGCTAGGGAAAGAAATGGCGTCTGGGCATAGTGCTGACCTCCTTTCCCTTCATACGCCAAGGCCACTGAATATGTGAACTCTACTCCATCTGCTCCAAATATCACCAGATCCTAAAGGGTAATTCTCTAACCAAAGAGGCGAAGTGATAGTTAGCCTCAGTCAGTGGCGTCGGCAGGGTGGTGGGGGGGGGGAGAGAGCAGAGGCGCTGCGAGGGGGGGGGGCGGGGGGTGCGGACCGCACCGGCTGACACCATTTAGGGGGGTGACACCAAGGCAAAGAATAGTAAAATATATAAAGAAAAATTTGAGGGGGGTGCAAATCGAAAGTTCGAAGGGGGGGGGGTGTAAATCGAAAGTTTGAGGGGGGAGGTGCATATTAAAAATTGAAAGTTTGTCCCCGGGAAGAGTCGCTACGCCTCTGAGGGGGTGACACCATTAAGTGCCGCACCGGGTGACACCCGACCTCGCTACGCCACTGGGGGAGAGTTCAAATTAGTTCAATAAAAACATGTTTGTTTAATGAAATTAAAGTTTTGTAATTGTAAGCTTAAAGCTTCAAAAGCATACCGACGACAAAAGCTGTCTCAAAGACTGTCTCATGGGGGACCATGTAGGATGTTTGTAAGTGTGTGAGTGTGTGTGGAAGGGGGGGTACAACAGCCTGCCACCCCAGGGGAACACAAGTGAGCAAATGTTTAAAACAGGACTAGATTAACATAGCGCATTATCAAAGCTGCCACATCACAGCTGCGGATGAATTCATGACCGTTTGATGTAGTTCTATGACAAGATAAAGCTGGTGACAGATGGGTTACATCGATGGTGTGTTTGCTACCGCCGGGTGGGGGTTAGACAAGTGCTAGATCACACTACCCTGTGAGGACGATAAAAGGGTTAGATCACGCTAGTCAGGGCCATACAGCGGCTAGGCCACGCTAAACTGTGAAGGCCATACAAAGGCTAGATCACGCTAGTCAGGGCCATACAAGGACTGGATCACGCTGTGATGGCCATACATGGGCTAGATCACGCTACCCTGTGATGTCTTTACAAGGGCTAGATCACGCTACCCTGTGATGTCTTTACAAGGGCTAGATCACGCTGTGATGGCCATACAAGGGCTAGATCACGCTGTGATGGCCATACAAGGGCTAGATCACGCTACTCAGTGAGATACATTCAAGGGCTAGATCACGCTACACTGTGAGGGCCGTACAAGGGCTAGGTCACGCTATGAGGGCTAGATCACGCTACCCTGTGAGGTCCATACAAGGGCTAGATCACGCTATCCTGTGAGGTACATTCAAGGGCTAGATCACGCTACCATGTGAGGGCCTTACAAGGGCTAGATCACGCTGTGATGTCCTTACAAGGGCTAGATCACGCTACCCTGTGAGGTCCTTACAAGGGCTAGATCACGCTACCCTGTGAGGTCCTTACAAGGGCTAGATCACGCTACCCTGTGATGTCCATACAAGGGCTAGATCACGCTACCCTGTGATGTCCATACAAGGGCTAGATCACGCTACCCTGTGATGTCCATACAAGGGCTAGATCACGCTACCCTGTGATGTCCATACAAGGGCTAGATCACGCTGTGATGTCCATACAAGGGCTAGATCACGCTATAAGGGCCATACAATGACTGGATCACGCTACCCTGTTAGTGATCCTCAGCGTATCTGCTCAGCTGTGCCGAGAGAAAAGATAACCTTATGCATGATTTACTTTGTCTGGGAGTGACGGAAAAACACGCGATCAATATTATGATGCAAGATTTTGTTCCGTCCGGCAGAATTAAAGGCTGAGGAATGTGTAGCGTGCAATTCAAAAACTGCATTTAGATTGCAGTATAGGGGCCTACTGAACTTGCAGAGCAATTAAGTAATTAATTTTTAAAATTTTGTTTTAAGATAATACATGTTAGGTTTGTTTATTTTATTGATAAGCCATACAGGTATTAAAATATACAACTCTTTAGTGATTCAGAAATGTATTAAACCCACGGCTAACGATATGGGACGGCGTGGCCTAGCGGTAGAGTGCTAAAACGCTAACCCGAAAGTTTCGAATCCGGGTTCAGTTCAGTGGAACGTTCATGAGTCCACCCAGCTCTAATGGATATTTAGGCCTTATCTGTTGTTCAAATTTGGCCAGAGTTTCTTCCAGGCATCTCTTCGGGGGGGCGAAGCCCCCCCGAAAAATTTTTACCGCCCCCCCGAACGAAATGAAATTTATATAATTTATATAGAAAATATATACTTTTAACAGTGTCCGCCCCCCCGAAGAAAGTTTACCGCCCCCCCCGAAGATTTCAAGTGCCCCCCCGGAGAAAAAAGTCTGGAAGAAACACTGAATTTGGCCATGATACAAGATTTCAATTGTACTTTATTACGCACACGGGACACCATGGCATAGCGGCAGAGATTTAGAAAGTATCGAGTTCGAATCCGGGTTCAAGTCAGTAAAACTCACATTAGGGAAAGTAAAAGCGGCTGCGCACATCATCCCTTCATATGAAGAGGTCAAGAAACATAACTCTACTTTATTAGCCCGATGGATCATTAGGTCTAAAGAGGAATTTTTTTTTACTTTATGGCTAAAAATAACGTTTAAGTGGGTCTAAAGTTACTTGCAAGGAGACTGTCTGTTCGGACGGAAGATCCAAAAAGTCCTTAGGTTTGACAATAGGCTGATGAGGCTGATTAGCTGAGGACAGCAACTCACCTAGAAGAGGAAAATTCTAAATGAAACAACTACTGCCTTGCAGTTTGTTCTTGCTGGACAAAGGCTATGGAATCAAATCAAGATAGAAAAATAAACTGTAGACGGAGTCAAAGTAAATGGCGCTTCACAAGTTGACACGTAATGCTTAATTGTGTTGGAGGAAATCTAATTTTAAAATTATTTATAGAACGAAAAAGAACAATTTTTATTTTGGTCAAAGTTACATTTTATTTTATTTTACAATTTGATTTTTTGACGTTTTTTACCTTTATTTTGATTAAAGTTATATTCTATTTTATTTTATATTTAGATTTTTTGACGTTTTTGACATTTATTTTGATCAAAGTTATATTCTATTTTATTTTACAATTTGATTTTTTGACCTTTTCTGTGATCTGGTTTAAAAGGCAACAACGCATATTTCTAAAAGGTTTATATTGTTACAATGGTACCCTTTAAAAACTACGTTTCTGCTGTACCACAGAGTGCTGTTTGTTGGCGTGTTGGGGTGTCTAATTTTTGTTGAATGGGGCCCAGGCGACGTCTTGGGTAATGTTGTGCAAGGTCTGCTGGATAGGAACACCTGGGCTAGTTTATCTTTGATTTCAGGCACAGTACAAGATATAAGTTGTGAATGGACACTGAAGTGGGGGAGTGGGGGCTATTGAGTACCTTGAGCAAATATGTGGGAGGGGGGAGTGATTTTTGGCAATTGTTAAAGGAGGACAGGGTGAGAGGTTTTGATAGTGGTTGGGGGGGGGGGGGGTCTAATGTGTACCTTGAACAGTTATTTTTGTGGGGGTGGGAGTGATTTTTGGCAATTGTTTTTGGAGGAGAATAGGGAGAGAGGTTTTGATAATTGTTGGGATGGGGGGGGGGGGGTGAATTAGTGATTTCGGTTAGTTTCTCTCAAGTCTACCAGGACAATGGTTCTCAAAACATAGAATATGGTGGTTGGTAATTTCTCTCACAACAACAAGATATGTGATACGCTTGCAGTGTTTCTTCCAGACTTTTTTCTCCGGGGGGGGGGGGGCACTTGAAATTTTCGGGGGGGGGGGGGGGCGGACACTGTTAAAAGTATATATATTCTATATAAATTCCATTTCATTCGGGGGGGGGGGGGGGGGGGTAGACTTTTTTCGGGGGGGGGGGGGGGGGGAACCCCCCGAAGAGATGCCTGGAAGAAACTCTGTACGCTTGGTGTAACCACCGCCAGAATTGTTTTAGCTCTGGAGATCTAGGGGGCGGACACATTACTTCATTGGATCATTAAGAAAGGTTATAATAGCGTTTTATAGGCTGGTACACTGCGTGGTCGAGTGGTAGAGCGCATGAATCCAAACGAGAAAGTCTTGCGTTTGGTTCTTCTGAGTCGGTATAAGGGCTCTACTTATCTCTGGGGAAAGTAAAGAGCGATGGGGATAGATGTGATGAACTCCACTTTATCTGTCATAGAGATTATCAAATCCTTAAGGGTACTTTTCTCCGAGTCCTACATCTTGGGGTTAGGGGGGGGGGGGGCAGTGGCGTAGGCAGGGGTGGGTTAGGGGGGTCATTACCCCCCATAGACCCCTCGGTATATATATATATATATATATATATATATATATATATATATATATATATATATATATATATATATATATATATAAAGTATGAGGGGTGGGTGCAAATCGAAAGTTTGAGGGGGGGGGTGCAAATCGAAATATTGTCCCCGGGTAAAAATTGGACCCCCCCTCCCCTTGAGACGATCCTGCCTACGCCACTGGGGGGGGGGGGCTACAATGTTATATGATCATACGGTCTCCAGATAACGATCAGTGGGCGACCTGTCACCACTGACACTGCATAAAGAAAAATTGCAGGGCCCGGGCCACACACTCCCCCAACCATTCTTCACCCCCTAGTTACGCCCTGAATACCCGTGATCGCCTACACTTTTTTTTTAAGGACTAAAAGTGCAAACCGAAAGTTATAAAGTACTTGAGTTATTGCCTCGCCCGAACGCCTACACCTTTCTCGAACACAACGCACTATCACCACAGAAAGAAAGAGAAAAATAAAAGTTTAAAACTTAAAGGAAGTTAAAAAAAATGTAGTGGAGGCTGGAAATCAGCCATGACTCTTTGAAAGCTGGAACACAGGTGGATTGGCCTGCAAACGAACATTTAAGTCGGATTTCACAGGGTGATTGATGATTGGGGCTGCAGTGGTTTGCTGTTTACTTGATAACGTAAAGATGGGGGTAGAATTCACCGTGACCTCGGCATATGAGTGTGTGGAGTGGTAGCTCTATGCCCAGCCGCCTTTACTTTCCCTAACGTGAGTCAGGTACCCGTCAGAGCTGGGCTGACTCATGGATGTCCTATGGACTCAAGACCAGGATCCAAACAGTTATTACACACTTTTAAAAAGCAAGTTAAAAAACGAAAGTACTACAAAACAAATAAACCAATTGGAATAGCTTTAAAAGGGTCATCTACAAATGACGTCATGTTATTTTTTTTACTTTTTTAAATCCCCCTCTTCCCCATCGTCATATATTAACAGAAAGCCATAATCTTCTAATATGACGCCACACCCCTTGCCTACAAAACTCCTTATTAAAATAGGAGTATAATTATTTTTTTAAACATATATTATTTTTTAAATATTGACTGGGCTTTGTCAACATAGAGTCTATTGATCAATTTCTATTGCAATTTACAAAAACATATTTTAAAAGACGAAAAAGCAGCAAAAATTCAGTTTCAAACATTACTTTTTTTTAAAAATATAAGTGTGACGTCACACTACCTGATCCCCCACCCTCTCCCCGTATCACACAGGGTTGTGACGTCATGTATGGACGACCCCCTAAGCTAATTAATAATGAGGAACGTGCTTAGCATTTATGTCTACATTTGTCTTCAACATTTCTCCCGATCGTTTCAGTGATATCCTAATTTCTTTTTAATTATGCAGGCCAATAATACGTCATTTAGAATTTAGTTTGTCCCCTGCAGTCAAGAAAACTGAGAACCGCTTCTTAACGTAATTTAAATCAAAGTAAAATAAAAAAATCGTTTAAAACGCCTGCCGATAAACGCAGCATTAATATTTATTTGTGCAACTTAGCCTAAGTGTAAGTTTTATTTAGTAAATAGCTTTTTAAACTGTTTTCCTATTTTAAACGTTGGAGGCTACTGCTTAGCTTAGAGATCTACTACATTTATGTATGTCTCAAATACGGGAAAACAGCTTGAATTGATTAGTTGATGTATTGTTGTCAATTGTAGTTACAAATACCATGCAGTTTAACAATAGCATCTGTTTTATATTATGCCTGGTTAGTAGTAGGTCTAGATCTAGATATCACAGTAAAAATGCAAACGGATTTTAATATAATGGATTAAATTATTAATCGTTAGTTCGCAATTAATAAAGAATTGTTTTTTTTTTAAATTGCTTTATGAATGATTATGTTTTTGTTTTAATACGTAGAACAAAGCAAAGGGTTAGTTAAGTTTAAACTAGGCCTGCTGATAGTCTGTAACGGCAAGCGCGTGCCAGGAGAGGGCGCTGCACGCTAACATAGCAGACTGGCCTATTCTTAGCTGATTCTCACACAACTCAGCGAGCTGAAACCTTTGTCATGGCTGGGACGTAGGTCACTGTGAACACATGAAGTTCTTTACAACAATTTACGCCATCAAGAACACACTGCAAGTAAGTGAATTGTATAATATACTTAGATTAGAATAAAAAATAAGATGAGGTTATTATTTTGTTATTATAGCGACTACCTTTCCTCCCCTAAAATCTTTTATAGGCCACACCACTCAGACAGGCTTTGACCTAAAATGGGATTGTTTTCAATGTGTATGAGACGATAATGTTCTGTACCACCAAGTGTTGTCTGCGGTTTAGCTGCCTAAAACATTCGTCTAATAATTTTTATAATAATCATACATTTAATCGATTTACTATTAAGCTGTCTGATAAAAGGCGAATAAAAAATTGCGCAGTTTCAAGCGGTTCCGTATAGTAAGGCTTGATATTGATCCTCTGAAACGCATGTTAGGCAAATAGTGAGATGAGGTCGCCTCTTAACAGCTGATTGGCTGCGGGAAATAAGAGCTTCATTCCAGGTTTGTATTAGAATGCCTGTGCGGAAAGAAAACAAAATTGTGAACAAGCGCTTAGTTTCCTGGCGTATATTCAGTGTTGAAAGCTTGTAGGAAGTCAATGCTCATTGTTTATAGGTTGCAGCTCAATGCAGTGAAAGATGAATTAGCTCTAAAATAAAATCAGACGGTGAATCTAGGTCGTTGGCCTACCCCGGTTTGTTCGTTCAGCTGTTAATGGAAAAGTAGGTTGCTAAAAATAAACTTGCTTTGTTGTTGTCACGACTTAATGCCGTGAATGTTTGCATGCCTAGACTAGAATGTTTTTGGAAAAAAATACAGATCTACATCGAAACTTTAAAAACAATCAGCATTAGTCTATTTCCATGTAGCCATTTTAAAAATGCCATTTTTTGCTACCTTTGGTTGCCGGCTACACACTGCCATAGGGCGAGTCGCCAGAGCTGCTAGCTAGACTAAGCGAAGTCACAGTTTTTATAAAAGCGCAGGGCAGGCCTATTCATGATTCATCGTTAATGAATATGTGGGGTTTCTGACTAACTTTCGTCGCAGTAAGAATGCTATTTATTCGTTGTTTTCTTGATTATATTAGATCTAAGCTAAAACACACGTTATTTTTAGACTTTATTTAGATTCCAGTCTAGAGTCTAGATTGAACTAGAGATCTAGATCTAATCTAGATTTTAGATTTGTCTAGAAACCCGACAGTTTCTGGCTAACGTTAGAAATGAACCTGATTTCTAAAGCTTACCATTTCATGGATAATTAAATTAGCCCTAATTTGTGTTAATTTAACATAACCTACAATCAACTAGATTTAGAATCTAGAACTACATAATCTACATAATACATAGAGATCTAGACTAGATTCTATATCTACTATCTAGACTCTAGATTATAACATTAACTCTTAGACTAATAGACTCAAGTACTTGACTTGGTTAATAGTAGATCTCGCTCTACTCTAGTACTCTAGTAATCTAGTCTAGATCTAGACCTAGATCTATTACTAGATTCTAGATCAAAGTGTGCAAGTAATAATAGTAGTAGCCAGTTAATATTATTTATTAGGCCTATTATTAAATAATTTAGGCTTACTAATTTCAACATCTCTCCTGGCAAGCCCAAAAAATTGGACTAGAATTAGATCTAGATCTAGGCCTATTCTGTATAATAATCTAGATTTAAATCTAGCCCAATTGTATGTGCAGTGAAGTGTACTTCATTTTAGTCCTTATTTTTACAATTCAAACAAAATAAAGTGGATGATTAAATTACTAAGCCTAATTCTTCGGTGAGTAAAGTATGTTAGATCTTGATCAAGATTCTTTTAGCCTATTTTAAGCTATTTTTAATTTATATTAATTATTGTGGAAAACATTATTATTATAGAGGCCTTATGTTTTGTATTGTTAACTTAATTAATTGTAGACTGTTTACTATGTAAATATATTAGTATATTTGTCATGACTCATCATCATGACTGTTTGCTAACTTTGTTTACTTACTAAAAAAAAAACTTAGTTGTGTTTGCCTACAACTCTAACAATTTTTAAATACTTTAATTATTCACTAAACATATGATATGGTTTGAGTGTTCTTGAACATCATTTATGAATACAAATGGTGGCTGGAATTTAAGATTGTGAATGAATCTCCTGCTCAGTTTAGGCCTAAGTACATTTTAAAGTAAACAATATGTGGCTGCTGACATCAGGCTGTAAACAACAAATTAGCGGTTGGTTGCATCTATTATTTTATTTATTTAGACCAACTAGATAATCTCTGATCATTATTAATCACAAAATAAATTCTGGTATTTTTGTGGTAAATACATTCGGGAACGGGGCCGCAAGGTTGAGTGGTAGAGCATACTGCAGCTAACACGAAAGTCTTGAGTTCGAATCTTGGATGTTTATGAGTCCACCCAGCTCTTATGGGTACTGGAATTAATTCTTCTTTTTGAGCCACATGTCTTGGACACAAACGGGAAAAGATGATGATGAATACTTTCTGGTATTTTTATAGGACTTAAACTTAATACATCGAATATAGAATCTAGTTCTAGTTGTTAGTTGACTTGATAATCCTTATAGGGATAGTTTCAACTATTCCCATTTTCATTTTCAAATAATACAAAAATGTTTGCAAAATATCTTGCGATTACACTGTTAGAAATTTTTTTATAATTTGCCATTGGCTTCATAGATTAAGCAAAAAACACTCTAGTTTTATGAAATACCTATTGATATATATTTTGTAGAGTTTCTTTTTTGTATAATTGACTTTCAGTTTCTATAAATCACATCGTAAATACATATGAGCTTCTTAGAATTTACATGAGACCCCTTTGGGGTGTCGTGCAGTATCATATAACATGAAATAAAGTGATGGTTTATCATTTTGTTATCTGCGGATGTGCAGTGGTATAAACCAAGTTCTATTTTACATTTTTTGCTTATAAAATATTTAATAATCTGGATGGTGGCTTATACTTAAGGAAACCCTGTTTAATCTTAAATAAGGGATGATGATGTTTCAAAAAATATCGCATTACATAGTATAATATAACTTATGGAAAGACCCTTTGTGTTTAATCTATAATTGTTTTTTATACTTCTAATAATAAATTTTTTTTAAAATTTAAAAACACAGAAACTGTCCCTTTATTATAGTTCAATTTAATTAACCCCTTCCATTACAGAGAGATAACATTTAGACTGAGCTTTAATTATCCCCCCCCCCCCTCCTTCCCTGTCTGGCATAACCATACTAATTAAAAATCCACCTAATTATTCAAAGGTTGTGGTGACCCTTGAGTCTGCATAAATGACTAAATAAGCTGGCAGTGTTGCTTATACAATCTGTTTGAAAATGTTTATGTATGTAGTATCATATGCAATGGGAGTTATAACACACTGACTTCTGATTTTTTATTGTGGACTACTGTCTACTATATTCATAGATTGTCAGATTTCAACTTATCTATGACTGTAATTGCATTTTAGTTTGTTCGTTGCCGTTCTTATTTTTGTAGGTTTACTAGGTATCCATTATTAATTTTTAAAAAATCTCTGTGCCTAGCCTTAAATTAAACAAATACTTCTAATTTTTCTTTGATTTTTATTGTTGGAAGGGATTTCCTCGAACACAATTGAGTATTATGTGTCAACATTTTTTGCGCCAAATAGGCAGTTGACTCGGATTTCAGCCTGCTTTTTGTTTTGGATTTGCTTCCATAGGCTTTGTCTAAGAACAAACTACAAGGCATTAGTTGTTTGATTCTGGAGTTGTCTCTCCTAGAAGAGTTGCTGTCCACAGCTATTGAGGCTCATCTGCCATGGGGTTCGACTATTTGGTTTAGCAACCATGAGCTTTACAGACTTGACCAAGCCGACCCCTAAAACTAAAACTGATACATTACACTAATATTATCTGAAATTCTTATTAACTAGCTATGGAAACCAAGCTGAAGCCATCTGCTACACTGTTAGGGAGGAGTATTGAGATTATATTAATGAGATTGTCTGTTTAGATGACTAAGTAAATTAGCACTGTACAACAAATATTTCTTTTAGGAACTTTCGTGTTTAATGTGTGTATTTAAAATATTATTTAGTGAATCAATACATTTAGCATTCCAGAATTTATAATGCGATTTAGGCTTACTTTGAAATCATTAAAAGTTAATAACAGTTTTTACTGTTAAAAATCTATAAAATATTCCTTTAACCGATTTTAAAATTGCATAATCTTTCATTCACTGCTTAAGAAGAAATTAAATGTCACAAATCTGCGCTGAATTTTCTTTTTTCTTTTTTTTTGCATAATAATTTTTTGAACTCTAAAGATACATTCTTTGCGATAAGGCTCTGTTGGAAAATCAAATGATTGGTGTAAATAAATGTCAGTTCTTGTTAGACATTACAAACTTAGTGATAGAAGTACTCTTTCATTTGTGTTGGTTTAAAAAAAAAGTTTTTTTAATATTTATAAGTTTAGTAATTCTCCCCCTTCCCCTGTGTTCATTGGATGCCCGCGCCCTTCTCTGGTGCTATTAAAACAACTGCAAAAAATGTGTTATTTTTGCGTAAGCTTTAAATTTTATTAACAAAACATTAACTTTTTTAAAGACTGAGATTAAGCTAATTATCTCTTATCCTCCTTGACTACTGGTATTCATTAATGCCAGTTCCTTCATTACCCATTATCATCCCTTCATTGTGAATAACTGTCCTTTCATTATCTTATATTGTCTTTTCATTATTCGATACTGTCCATTCTTCATTAAATACTGTCCATTCTTCATTAAATACTGTCCCGTCATTATCAAATACTGTCCTTTCATTATCAAATACTGTCCTTTCATTATCAAATACTGTCCTTTCATTATCAAATACTGTCCTTTCATTATCAAATACTGTCCTTTCATTACTTAAATTACTGTCCCTTCATTTTCCATTAGCACCCCTTCATTATCTGCTAACTCTCTCATTATCCATGACCATCCCTTTATTATCCATTACTGTTTCATTCATTATCCATTATTCAGACTGTCCCTTTATAATCCATCACAGTCCCTTCATTATTGTTCTTCCTTATCTGTTACCAGGTTTGTTTACTGTAGTAGGATCAGGTACACAAGGTGTGTTGTGTGTTTGCCTAGGTTTACTCACAAAATTCTTTAGACAGGACAAAACTATGTCAGAAGGTTTTTATTAGCACTAGAACAATTATAGTTTGTTTGGAGATTAAGGGCTGTAGAGTTCAAGACTTCTAGTTTTTCGAGTTAGTGGTTGGAATCTTGTGTTTTTCTAGTCACCTGTGAATGCCTGTTGTGGGGCTTAGCGTTTCTAGTCTACAAATTAAATACGTTGTTGGCAACAAAAAAGCTACCATCACCTTTGCAAACAATATACACTTACTTATGTTGTTCTTTTTAAATCTTAATTCTATTTCTTTCCTTATAAAAAAAAAGTTATTTTTCATGTTTATGATTATTCTTGTAAAATGTTAAATTGTTATGGCCATCTAGCTATATATGTTACATATTCATTAATTTTAAGCTAAATGCAGTGGGTCGTTTTATTTTGCTTCAGATTAACACACTGTAACAGCTGCAGTATTGTGACCAAAAAAATTTGATCCATTCTTAAACCTCCTGCACCATAATTTCAGTTATTACATTCAATTGCTGGCTGGTGAAGCCAATCTGACAGGAAATATAGGGAGAAAATCTGGCCAGTGGTGGTGAGTTTCATGGAGATACTGAGTAGCTTGTAAATTGAGTAAATAATTTATGTGAATATTGTATTGAGTGACTATGGTTATGTAGCCTACTTAAAGTATACGCATACATACAAATGTACATGATGTCCATACATATTCATATTTGTACACTTGTACTGACATGTACATATTCACACACACCTATATGCTCACACACACATACACACAATGTTCACACACACTTGTGAATGTTTTAACATACACATACATGTTCACATACAATTCACACACACATATACCTACATGCTTACACACACATACTTGTTAACACACATACATGTTTACACACAACATTCATGTTTACACACGTACATGTTCACACACACACACACACACATGTTCACACACACATACATGTTTTTACACACATGTTTACACACACTCACACATGTTCACACACACATTCACACACACATATACCTACATGCGTACACACACATACTTGTTAACACACATACATGTTTACACACAACATTCATGTTTACACACGTACATGTTCACACACACACACATACATGTTTTTACATATGTTTACACACATTCACACATGCTCACATACACGTCCACACACACACACATGCTCACACACACACACACGCTCAAACACACACTCACATACATGTTTACACACACATACATGTTTACACACACATACATGTTTACACACACATACATGTTTACACACACATACATGTTTACACACACATGTTTACACACACATACATGTTTACACACACATACATGTTTACACACACATACATGTTTACACACACATACATGTTTACACACACATACATGTTTACACACACATACATGTTTACACACACATACATGTTTACACACACATGTTTACACACACATGTTTACACACACATACATGTTTACACACACATACATGTTTACACACACATACATGTTTACACCCACATGTTTACACACACATACATGTTTACACACACATACATGTTTACACACACATACATGTTTACACACACATACATGTTTACACACACATACATGTTTACACACACATACATGTTTACACACACATGTTTACACACACATACATGTTTACACACACATACATGTTTACACCCACATACATGTTTACACACACATACATGTTTACACCCACATGTTTACACCCACATGTTTACACACACATGTTTACACACACACACATGTTAACACACACATACATGTTAACACAAACATACATGTTAACACAAACATACATGTTTACACACATACATGTTTACACACACACGTTCACACACATACACCTACATACTTAAACGCAAGCATACACACAATCATACACACACATAAACACAACATGTATCCGCACACCCGTAAATTGTATAACCGTTTCCCCACGAGTGAAGAGGCTAAAATGTACTCTACGTGGCTCTGAATACGTTATAATCAAGCGTTTAACCTAAGATGTAAACATGTCACTATCCTAACACAACGATGCCAGCAATCCCAACCATCCATTTCGTTTCCGTCTAAAGGCGGATTATCAATTTTAACGTTGGATTCACGTCTTGTGTCGAATGCCGGTTTCATCAGTGGCCGGGCCAGATGTTCGCTTGTCTGGCTGTATTTGCTTGCTGGCGCTTCCCTTCCATGGCCCGTTCTGCTTCCCAGAGGATTTGCAGTCGTCAAAATTATAGATCGGCTGGCCATTCATGGGTGCGCTGTTGTTGGGTGTTGTAGCACACAGTCGACAGCCGTTATTGGTTGGGTGCTGTGTTGTAGATACGAAAACAGCCGTTATTGGTTGGGTGTTGTGTTGTAGATACGAAAACAGCCGTTATTGGTTGGGTGTTGTGTTGTAGATACGAAAACAGCCGTTATTGGTTGGGTGTTGTGTTGTAGATACGAAAACAGCCGTTATTGGTTGGGTGTTGTGTTGTAGATACGAAAACAGCCGTTATTGGTTGGGTGTTGTGTTGTAGATACGAAAACAGCCGTTATTGGTTGGGTGTTGTGTTGTAGATACGAAAACAGCCGTTATGGTTGGGTGCTGTGTTGTGTTGAAAGGCGGAAAACAGCCGTTGCGGCTAAAGTACACAAAGTGAAAGAGCCTGGCGTTCTAGATAAGTTTTATTTTGGTGAGCGCGCATTGAAAATCAAATAAATCGCGTCTATGTAACAGCCGGTGTTATTTTGCTTGCAAGGCTGCGGGTGATGAAGAAAAAAAAATCGCCGTGAACACATTCGCCTGATTGTATTACACTGTAACAGTTGAGCTCATGGGCGTCGACTCGAGGGGTGCCGTAAGCCAGTGTCCCACCACACTACACACACGTAGACCTACATACACATAATGTATGTCAACTTTTATGCCATAAATGGACAATGTATTTGAAGTCACAAACTGCATACTATTTGAACGCCCAAAAAAAAACTTCACACTCTTTATAAAATGGTGGGCAGTGTACGCCCATGGTTACAATGCAGTTGTGTTTTGTTTTCCTTGTTAAAATATCTGTTTACGTCTAGATCTATATTTGACTACGAAATTATTTTATTACTTTTCGGAATTGCAAAAAAAAAAAAAAAAAAAAAATGCATCACTAAATAGAAGTCCGGCGTATCAAATTCCGGTTAAATACGTTAACTTGAGAACCCTCACTACGATAAAAACCAAACGGAGACCACTGCTTGTGCGCAGTCTAGATTTGTTGTTCCCCATCCGTCGGTTCTCTCGTCCGACCTTCTGGAGAATTGATTTTTCTTTTTGTCTTGCGCTCCGTAGCCTTTGTCCCTGTCGGTTCATGCAGATTTTCTGTCTTGCTAAGCTGCGCCGTGGACGGCCGGGGTAGGTAGGACATTTATTAAAACAACAGCTTGAGGGCGGGTAATCATAGCTGATTAGATGGTGTCCGACTTGCTGAGTCGAGCAGGAAGATAAACGTAAGGGGGAAGAACTCAATACTAAAGGGCGTGAGTTGAATGGCAAGGGGTCGTTACTCCAATTGAAAGAGTTATGGGTTGAATAATTGTAGAGGTCGGGTGTTGAATTATAGGTCGTGGATTGAATAGGGGAGGGGATCGTTTGTTGAATGGGTCGAGCTCGAAGGGTCATGTATTGAATGGGAAAGGGTCATGGTTTGAACTTTTAAGGGGTCGTGTATTGTCGATAACGCAGGAAGTCAGTGTTGCGTATGTTTGATTATTTGTTTTACGAATTTAAGGAAGATTAACATGCTACTGATAGTTTTGGGACACTTAGTTTTAAATTATTTGTAATCTTTGTTGACATGAATTGTAATTGATTATTTCATACACGTCTCTCCCCCCCCCCACACACACACACAAACACCAACAATGTCGCATAATCAGTTAGTTTTTATGAAATCTCTCAAGATTAACATTGCACTAGTAGTGCTAGGTCAATTTGTTTTAAATTTTTTGTAAATTTTGTTGAACCCAATAATCAATTACTATTCCGTAACCACCCCCCCCCCCTCACTGTACCCTCACCCCAACCCCTCCACAGTGACTAATTAGTATGCCATTGAAACATTCTCCCCACAAGAACTCCCGACCTGAGGACTGAATTTAACACCCCCTTATCAGAGTCGTAAACACCACATATTTCTGCTGACGTCTGGTACTTTTGTACTTCACGCTTGGCTGGTTTTTACACTTTCAACCCCGCGCCGGTTGCTGGGAGAATCAGTTTTATGACGTCAGTAATCACTGGGGATATCACACACGGGTAGAGACCCCCCCCCCCCCCCCCATACACACACTGACACGTGCACCATAGAGGTCGGAGAATCCTTTGTATGACGTCATTAATCACTTGGGGTATCACACACGGGTAGAATCCTCACCACCCCCCACCCCCGTTCTCCACGGTCAGCAGTTACAAACGGTTGGAGATTTTTATTACGTCATTAATCACTTGGGGTATCACACCCGGGGTCAAACTTCCCCCCCCCCCCCCCCGCGCCCGTTCTCCACGGTCAGTAGTTACACAAGGTTGTAGAAGAAACAAACCACACCACTTAAAACCTAGTTAGCCACCACTGTGTTGACCGTGCTTGATCGAATGTAATCAGTTTCCCCAACAATAGGCTGTTATATTGGCCATTGTCCGCGCTCCGCTAGCCACAGGTACACCATGAAACCGGACCCCCCCCCCATTCACCTTGCCGCCGGCCCGTCCTGTTTAGACATGCGCCGCGGCCATGAATATCCAATTTGGCATTTTTCGTTCTGATAAGTATCTGGTGGTGGGGAGGGGGGTCTACACTGGACACTGGGCTTCTAATCTGATTGCGTCCTTTTTAACAAGAGCCCCCATGCTCATTGGTTGATAAACTTTGACCCATGTAGGGTAATGGAGTGGTACGCACTAGCTTTAGCAAGGCACAAGTCAGGTGATGTTTGAATCATCTGATCAGAACAGTCTACAGATGGCTTCTAGACAGAGAAGAGGTAATTATAGCCGTTTCAAATGCTTGCCACAATTTCGTCTTATTTTTTTTTAATATTTTAATGGTCGGTAAAAAAAAAAAGAACAAGTTTTAAGCGGATTGGGTTTTTTTTTCTATTTTTTAGTAGACCGTATAAGTAGTTTTATTAAACCGTTATTTCATAGTGCTGACCCACACTATCTTTTCATATGCCTAAGTCACAGAAACAGATTAACTCTACTTCATCTGCCCCATCTTCGAAAGGGAAACTAGACTATTATTTAGGAATCTCTAGTGCCGTATATGAATAGCCTACTTGGTATAGCTTAACTGTGAGTAAAATACCTACAACTCTATTCCCAATTTACATAGTGCTCATACCCATTGACTGATCAAGTTTTTGTAAAGTACCTACAGACTCGGGTCTTTCCTTGACGGTATTCCCGTGATATTGTTTGTCTTTGTGCCAAGTGGCTGCTTTTATGTATTCAGTCATGTATTTTGTCTGCTTGTTGGCGTTCACGCAGCATTCCCCTATACCCAGCACTGATAGCTACACGCATGGAAGTAGTGTAGTTTAATTGGTTCAGATAGTCATTGTTTGCCGTGAAGGGTGGTGGTTGTAGGCATTGCTGTCGTGAAAGGTTGAACGAACTGGCACGATGGTGGAGGTTGTACTTGTACACATCGTGGTGTACGCGTTTCTGGTGTACTCACTCTTGTTTAGCATGAAGGTTTGAACGTTGTGGCACATTTTTTGTACGCATATCTGGTGTACTCTGTGAAGGTTTGAACGCTGTGGCACTATGGTGGTAGTTATACACATTTTTTGTACGCATATCTGGTGTACTCTGTGAAGGTTTGAACGTTGTGGCACTATGGTGGTGGTTGTACACATTGTTTGTACGCATATCTGGTGTACTCACTGTCTACCATGAGGATGAAGGCTTGAACGCTGAGGTACTTTTCTGGTAGTTGTACATATTTGTGTTGTACGCAGATATTTGGCGTACGCATATCTGGTGTACTCACTATCATGTACAAGGCTTGAACGTTTTAGCACTATGGTGGTAGTTGTACACGTGTGCTGCTCATATTTGTGTTGTACGCACATCTGGAGTACGCAGATCTGGTGTACACTTTGAAGGCTTGAACGCTCAGGCACTGTGGTGGTAGCTGTACACATTTGTGTTGTACACATCTCTGGTGTACACGTTTATATTGTACACATGTCCTTTGTCCTCACCCTTGACCACCACGAAGGACATAGCGCACTGGTCCAGTTTCCGTTGTCTTCCCGACATCACGTGATCTATAAAGACATCCGATGCTTATCTTTTGTAGGCCTGTATAATCATAGGTGATGCATTTTTTTTCTTCAATGCCATAATGTGTTGTTGTACGATATTTTTCGAAATGACGCATGTTCTCGCGTGGTTTGCATAAATATCAAAAGTTCCCGTCTGTATCTGTTGTTAGCGGGGTGTTTTTATGTAGTGTGTGTTACTGATATTGGTGGTTTGGGCTTGGGGGAAGAATCACAAAATGATAGAAAAAAAAAAGCTGTCTAGGCCGTAAGGCTGTATTGTAACACAATACAATCGTTGTCGGGACATTAATTCTTAGGTTACGCTTGGGTTACTGTCTAGACAAGTAGGTTAGGGTTAGGCCTGGGTTAAAGTTTGTAACCTGATGCTTCTGCTGTGTTTGAATACGGTTAGGGTTGGTGATGGTTAGATCCCATAAAGCAGTAGAGTTGTATAAACAAGTGGGTTTGGCTTGAGTTTAAACTCGTAATGTAGCATAGGTAAAATAGTGTAATTGTGTTTAGATAAATGGCTTCTTTAAACTCGGTTGTTAAGAAACTACGCAGTTAATCCTCTTAAAAACTGACACGCTATTGGCAAAGCGCTTTTCTTTACTATAATTCAAATAACTGCTATCTTAATTAGCTGGAAATGTTTACTCTTAAATTTAGTAAAGTTCTTTTATATTAGAAGATAAAAAAAATGACGTGTCTGTTAATTTATCAATCAGAAAACTCATTCTTAGATAAACAGTATTTAAAATAATTAACCGGCGCAACAGAACTAATAGACTAGTCGGTTAAACATATAATTTCACTTTGTTTTATTTAATCATTTTTTAACTCAGTGCTCGACGACATTTTGTTAGGCTTAGGCGGACACATATTTGTTTTTTACTAGATCTATATTAAAACTCTTTTTACCGGTGCGCATTTATTGAAAAAAAAAATCTCCGGTAGGGTTTTTATTTAGCCGAGAAATTATTTTATGCAAATGCATCGATTTATTGTCAAGTGTCATATATCATAGGCCCTAAAGTATTTTTTTTTCGACGGCGTTATTTTTTCCATTTTAGACGGCTGCGACTGGTTAAAAAAAAAATTAGCAAAGTTGGCTGAACGCGATAACACATGACGTCACAGACGAAAAGTTTAGCACTTTCTAATAATATAAACCAGCGGGGCAGGGGTCGGGTAGGGGTGAGATTAAGAAACACGACGAACCGTACGCTTGTTTACTACCGTGACGTAGGCCACAAGACGGTAGCGGTGGTGTTGTTTTTTTTTTTTCTTCACCCCACCTCTCTGCGACACAAAATGGGGGCCGTGAAAATGTGGCGAATTTTAATGTAATGGCTAGATCTCGATGGAAGTCAGACCGCCAGCAGTTCATGCCCAGACAGACAGAGTAGTGGGGGGCGATTGGACAACTTGCGCAGACATGAAAGTGAAATGGTTACAGAAGTTTGTTTGAACTTCTCATTGGTGAATGTAGGCAGACTTGTAGTGTCGCCTGCTGTGTGAACTCGTCTCTCTCTCTAGATGATCTACTTATGGCGGTGAGTGGCCTGAGCTTGAATATTAAATGTGCGCAGTTTTATATAGAGTGTTTCATTTTCAGTCTTTGGATGTATATCTAGAAAGTCTTATTTAAAAAAAAAACAACTTAGATCTAGATCTCTAAGTGAGACTAAGCATTGTAGTAAAATAAGTAAACTGTTAGATTTCTATATTGTAACATTCTGGTTGTTAAATTAAGCTTTTAATTTTAACTCTTGTTATGTATGTTACTCTAGGTTATGTATGTATGTTACTGTGGAATCTAAATATTTTTTTACTTTTTTAATATTGTGGTTTTCTTTTAATTATGGGACGGCATGGTCAACTGGTTGAGCTTATGACCACTAACCCAAATGTCTGAAGTTCAGATCCTGGGCTCGAGGCTGTAGGGTATCCCTGAGTCTACCCAGCTCTGATGAGTATCTGGCTCACATTAGGGAAAGTAAGGTAGTTGGGTACAATGCTAACCACACTATCCCCCTGTATGTCGTGTGTCAGATTAACTCTACTTCATCTGCCTCATGTGTCTTCGCACAAACCATAAATGATGGTGATGATTCTTGTGTTTCACTTAAATAGATCCAGATCTATTATACAAAATATAAGTAATTTGTTTATTTAACAAGATGTGAACAATGGTCTAAACCCATTCTTTTGAAATGTTGCGTTGTTTTTGTATAATAATAAAACAACATATAAAGACAAAATAAAGCAGGTTTTCTAAATGCTAACTTTACCATAAGTTGTATGAGGTGGATACAAAAAATTTAAGATCTAACTAGTTGTCAAGTTGGGTCATAGAGTGCAACATATTTTAAACCCAGCGTGTGTGTCTCTGTATGGTAACCAGAGCTGGGTGGAAGAATTTGTGAATAATAAACTCAGGATGTTAGGTGACCCTTCTACCCCAATGTGACCCTAATGTAAAGGCCACAGATAAATGCCTACATCCAGGTAGTGAAATTGTAGGTAGGACAACCACCTGTGAACTTTGAAGGTGTTTGTTCTCTCCGTATAGTGTATCTCAGTGTCAAGAAATAATCCTGTTCATTCAAACATTTGTCATACTTCATCAATAATGTGTTTTTTTTAACCTTTACCACTAGTTTTATTCTTGTCATGTAAACAAAAATACCATATAGATTGCAGAATGATTAAGGTTACAATTTAGTAGCAGTAATACTCTTTCACAGTGCCTACCACTGTATGTATGCGTAATTCAACAAACTTGAATTCTACTTCATCTGCCTGAAGTGAAAGAGGAGCCTTGCTTAATAAACTTTCATAGTAATCTAACCCCGCTACACAAAAGGTGAATGATAATGTCACTGGTTAATGTACTGGGGTTCAGGTTCAAATGTAGACAAAGGCTTCATGTCTAAACTGGGTTCAAGTTTACCTACAAGCTAATACACAAAAAAGTGTATGATTACATTATTGAACAGACTGGGGTTTCAGGTTTAAAACTTAAGCTGGGATCCTTGTAATATTCCCAAGTCCGTCCAGCTTGCCTAATAATCAAGACTGATGACTTGTGTCGCAGATGCACTTTTAAACAAAAAAAATATTTTTTTCTACAAGCTTATCTGCTGTTAAAAGCTATCTTTTATACACTATCTTTAGAAGCTGGCCCTTAAAGGAAATGATAGTTTTTACTGAGATAATATACAACCATGTAGGAATTTTAAAACATTGTTTTATATGTTTTGTTGTGTGGAGGTACATAAACTTACCCTCCAGTGAATACTTGTATGCAGTAGATACTGAAACATAAAGGGACTAACATTCCTTTCATTTTTCTCCTGACATTGCTCCCTATTGGCAACATTTTATGTATATATATCTTGTATAGGTTTATCAATTAAAAATGCAGTGTTAAAGTCATTTATTTTGCAATTCAATCACTAGAAATATTTTGGTTCTGCTTGTAACTGTTAATCAGGCAAGTCATTCTTCAAACAGTATCTATTTTAACTATGTCTGGTATTTGTTTTCAATAAAATAATAGCTGTGCTTAAAAAGGTCACATTAGCTCTGTTAGTTAAGTGGGTTTGTGCTTTCCTATTCATATTTATTCTTGGATTATAGAATACCCGTTTCAGCTACTAAAAATAACTGTAAAAGTGTGATGTTGAATTATCCCTTTTCTATTTCTGTCTGACATTTGTTCTCTATCCACTCCCCTCTTTCTCAAGTAGTTGTAGATAATTCTTGTCAAATTAGATAAGCAGTTTCAACACAAGTAGTTAATTAGATCTGTCTGCTGTACCTTGCCTTTCCTTAAATAGAGGATTCAGGTTAAAAAAAAACAATGTTCAAGGGCCGTTTCCTTTTTAATATTAAATGGGCTTACATTTTAACAGATTATAACAGGTCACCCCCACGCATCTGATTCTCTCCCCCCCCCCCCCCCAACAGGAAGGTCTTGTTGTAAATAAGTTGTTTATTTTAAAGATGTACTTCATGAAGTGTGTTGACATATGGCAATCTTGTTGTCTCTGTTGCTCTCTGTCATCACATAGACTAAAGCTCTCCTTTATAGATATGAAACAGTGCAACAACAGTACCTCACACTACTAAACATTTGTTTGTCATCACAAAGTTCATTTGTATCATGCTCTCCCAGTTGTCTGCTGTGTGCATGTGTTGACAAATGTGTTCTGTGTTTATGTTTTTATAGGATTGTTGACCTTTGTCCTTAAGGATGTGAGGTCACTTTTAAATTTAGATCTCTGGCTTTCTTATTATGGTATTCTTTACTATGGTTTGTGGGTTTTCTTTTTGAGTTTCTTTTCAGTCAACTTCGTTTTTCCTGTTGGACTTTTTTAAGCGATGCTGCTAAAATTCCATATGGTTAAAAAAATTTAAAAATAAATCACAATAACCTTTTATCTGTGAATATTTAATAATATCTATTAATTTAGTGATAGTAAAAACTAAGTCGTTCTAAAATAAAATGTATTTCACTTATTGATACTAAACGTTGAGTCAATTTCTGAATTAGTTAAGATGAGTATACCTTTATAAAACTTCCCCTGTTGAATCAACGTGAAATAGGTGATATTGTCTTCTTCTTACTAACATCTGCTATGCTATCCTGTTAAGCTGATAACAGAAGACAACTTGAGCGATTTTGATTCAAAGACTAAGTATTGCTTATACTTAAGCTTGCGGTTGGGCATGGTGCTCACAACGTTATCCCTTCATAAGCAGAGGTCAAGAAAACATGAACCATATCTCCCCAATAAATTGCTAGGTGTAAAGAAGAATTAATTTACTACTTTCTGTTTTATACTAATTTAGTAAATAGTTTTAACTCCTTCAGTTTTAACATTGTCCATACAAAAATAATTTTGTGTATGAAACATTTGTTGAAAAACTCTTAATATTAAATTCAAATATTAATAATAAATAAAACTTCAGCTGCTTCTTCTTGGCTTTTATTATGTAAGTAGGTACGAAATTTGAATCAAATTGAAGGGATTAAGAATAGAAAAGTTAAAGCTGAAATGAGATAGATTTATGTTTAATTTAGAGTGTATTTAATTAGCTTGTCATGAGGTTAATGAGTCCCTGGGGCATCCTTAAAAACCTGGATTAAGTAACAAGAAGGAAGAAGTAGCTCTTGTGGTGATTAAGGTGTTGGATGATGCCTAGCCTATGTAGGCTTATAACATTTTTTATTTAAGTTGTATGAAGGATCCCAGTCTTCATGAGAGATTTTTTTTTTATTAATAGAGGTTTTGAAAATGATTTCTCTTGTGGTAAGATCAAGTGAATTAGAGTTGGTTCTCAATTCAGTTTGCACAAGGATATTTGCTTTAACAGAGGTTTGTGAGGCAGTAGGAAGCTGTTAAAAGTTATTGAAGTATTTGAAGATTTTAATATTTCTTTCTTATATTATATAGAATTTAAAAATGCTTTACCTTACATCATTCCTAATTATATTTTAATTATTTATACCTGTGAAGATTTTAAGAAGATGGCATGTGAAAAAAAAAGATTAAATAGCTGTGCTAATTACAGGAAGTGTAATGCATGCAAATAACCTGAGAAAATTCAACATAATTTTTTGTTTGTTATGAAAAGTTTTTCTTTAAGTATGAGGCCTTAATATTTCCTGGTTTTATTTTCATTTTAAATACACAACATCAGTAAGTTTTTCCCTTGCAACTAGATAGTATTGTAGTAGTAGTTTTTTTTGTCTTACCAAGATAGTTTAATAGCTTTGTTTTTCTAGCTTATCTAAACTTTTTTGGGTTAATTAAGATTATCTTTACCTGCGATTATAACTCATTTTTTGCATATTTGAGTGGTTTTTCCCACTCATTATAACTAGTGTTCCTGTTCATCATTTTAGCTAACTCTGTCAATACTCCTCCTGTTTACTTGAGATTTAAACTAGTGTTTCTGTTCAATAAGTTTAATTACAAATGTAATTTCTCCCATTATTAAACATTAGAATAGGGCTTTGCAGTGTAAAAAAAAAATAGTTTCATCATCTAATGAACTAATTCTGCATTTGATAATGGATTTTGAATTTAATAAAAAAATACAGACACAGATAACCCAGAACTGGACACTAATTGTATAAATCTAAAGCTTCCCAGAACTGGACACTAATTGTAAAAATCTAAAGCTTCCATTTTGAAAAGATGTAGAATGCCAACCTGTTGCCAATGAAAATAATAAATCATGCAGCATATGTGACATAGGGGTGTTTAATGTATTAGTGTTAGTTATTTAGCTATACATTTTCACTAAGTTGTTCATTCTGGAAAAATGTTATTTCACCAAATGAAACAATGTGCATATGTTATAAATGTATGCATATTTGTTTAAATGATTTTTGGGAATGGCTGCTTATCAGTTACATTAATGAGGTCAATCTAGCTGTGACATCTGTTTGAGAATGGGTTATGGGAGGATGATTGTTATGGGGGTTATGTAAATTTTTCAGTTTTATGGGTTATGGAAATAATAGTCTGGCTTATGGGTTTTGCACGATAGACTGCCTTAAATGGGTTATACGCTGTAGTTGACTGCTTATGTAAGTTAATTCCTGAGATAAAGTTTGGTGTGCTAGATTATAATACAAGGTATCTTTAATCTTAAATATTTTTTTGTATGGTGAATTAAGGTGGTTGTGACAACAGCAATTCGATGTAGCTTAAGGGTAAATCATGGATGGGTAGTATAGCGCTTAACTGCTAACCTGAGTTTGAATCCGAGGTGCTGATGAGGCTTGTTAGATGGGGATAACTCTTGTTCTAAGAGAGAAAACTCTTCTTTCAAACAACTGATGTGTAGCATGAGATATGACATGTAGGCTGTAGTCTGGATTAGTGAGTAATATGGTATTAGCAAGAAGTAGCCTACGTATGTCAGGAAAAAAATTTTACTGTTTAATTTCTTCCAATTTTATAATTCGAAATGTGGAAGACACATCTTAGAGTGAAAATAATTGAAATTATACTATTGTAAAATGAAGAAACACCCTTGATTCTTGATCATCATAACATTTTATTCCACTTAGGCTTCTTTACTTAAGATATAACAGTTGTCTTCTCTTTCCCTAGGTTTAAGACCTGAGAACAGATACCGTGGATTTGGTGGACGTGTACGCCCCCCACCGCCTTCCCCACCGCTTTATCAGATGGCAATGGTACGACATAGCCCAGCTACCCAGGCCACATCTCGGCCCTCATGGTCGTCAGCCACACCCACATCGTCCTCACCACCAGACATGGATGAGACAATCAGTCATTCAGGATCTGCAAGTAAGTTCACAATAGATACCTTAGCTTGCTTTCAATTATTTTATAAGTTCACAATAACTATCCTACTGTGAGTTTAATTTCTTTTGAAAATGAAAATCTACAAATGTATAGCCTATCCAATAATAAACTCATGTTATTGAATGTGAAGATATGTAATACATTTTAAGATTTGGGTTTTGTATGGTTGTGCTATAGAACATAATATAGCTAACTTTAAAAATCAACTCAGCTAGGGGAGAAATCTAAAAATAAAAAAAACGCATGCTTTGCAAATAGGGCAAAGACCATTGGGGCAAATCCAGGAAGAACTTGGTGACCCACACCCTGCCTTCCCCAGATGTTGATTCCAGCCTATATGGGTTTAAAGTTGTATACCATGGTAGATGTTGACAGTATCAAAATTTGATACTGCTTGCAACTGCCCCACACCTTATTCATTGTTTAAAACTAAGTAATAACGAAACAAATATTGTGATCAAAGGGTATCACAGTAGAGGTCATTTGCATCAACATAACTAGTTAAACATGTCTGCCTCTTTAAGAGGCATGGCTGTTTTATTATGGATAAAATGTATTAAAAAAAAAAAAAAAAAAAAAAAAAAACTTTTAATTTGTAGTTTTAATACACCTTCCAATTGCTCCCAGTAATTCACTGTATTTTTCCAATAGTTCCTGGCAGTCAATTTTTACACTGTTTTTACTATAATTCAATTTTTAAAATGTTTCTAATTTCTCAAGAGTAATTCTGGTTTTACAATTGTCTCTCAGTAATTCCATTTTTTAAAAATAATTCCTCCCAGTAATTGAATGTAAAGTACAACAGTTTTTCTATTGTTCCCAGTAATAGAATGCATATTCCCAAATTGTCCCCAGTAATTGAATATATTGTCCCCAATAATTGAGAATATTTTGCTGAATTTTTCCCAGTAATTGAATACATTTTTCCCAATAGTCCTCCATAATTGAAAATATTTTCCCAATCGTCTCAAATAATTAAATATATTTTTCCCAATTGTACCCTGTAATAGAATATATTGTCCCTAATAATTGAATATATTTTCCTAATTGTCCCCAATAATTGAATATATTTTCTTAATTGTCCCCAATAATTGAATATATTTTCTTAATTGTCCCCAATAATTGAATATATTTTCCTAATTGTCCCCAATAATTGAATATATTTTCCTAATTGTCCCCAATAATTGAATATATTTTCCCAATTGTCCCCAATAATTGAAATAAATTTTCCCAAATGTCCCCAATAATTGAATAATTGTCACCAATAATTGAATAAATTTTCCTAATTGTCCCCAATAATTGAATATATTTTAGGGGTCGGCGTGGTCGAGTCGGTAAAGCTCATGGTTGCTAAACCGAAAAGTCTCGAGTTCGAACCCTCGGGCAGATGAGGCTCGTTAGCTGGGGACAGCCACTCTTCTAGGAGAGACAACTCCAAAAATAAACAACTGCTGCCTTGTAGTTTGTTCTTGGTTGGACAAAGGCTATGGAAGCAAATCCAAAAAAGAAAAGCAGGCTGAAATCGGAGTCAATGGCCTCAATGGCGCATAACCAGTTGACACGTACCGCTTAATTGTGTTGGAGGCGTGGTCGAGTCTGCAAAAAGCTCATGGTTGATAAATTCGAACAAAGTCTCATGTTCAAACCCACTGGCAGATAAATCTCGATCCCCTTCAACACTAATAATTAAGAACGAAGAAGAAGAAGAAGAAGAAGAAGAATATATTTTCGCAATTGTCCCCTGTATTTGAAAATATTTTCCTAATTGTCCCCAGTATTTGAAAATATTTTCCCAATTGTCCCCAGTATTTGAAAATATTTTCCCAATTGTCCCCAGTATTTGAAAATATTTTCCTAATTGTCCCCAGTATTTGAAAATATTTTCCCAATCGTCCCCAATAATTGAATATATTTTCCCAATTGTCCCCAATAATTGAATATATTTTCCCAATTGTCCCCAATAATTGAATATATTTTCCCAATTGTCCCCAATAATTGAATATATTTTCCCAATTGTCCCCAATAATTGAATATATTTTCCCAATTGTCCCCAATAATTGAATATATTTTCCCAATTGTCCCCAATAATTGAATATATTTTCCTAATTGTCCCCAGTATTGAATATATTTTCCCACTTGTCCCCAGACCTTCATGGTGCAATAGGTGAGCATAGACGGACAAGCCGCTCATCCTCAGTCTCCTCCGGGGGCTCCAGCACCAACAGCGCTGATGGGACAGAGTCCACCCGCCAGCAGACCCAGAGCAGGCTGTCTCTCACCCTACAGTCTCACTCCTCAGTGCCCGACTCACTTGACCACTCATCTTCACTCATCATACAACCACCGGTCACTCTTAATGGACCTCACCTGGATAAAAAGGAACTTCCAGAATCAAAACAGGTAAGAACATGGTTCTGTCTAGTTGTTTATTTTTGCACTGTTCACTAGTGCATTATGGGACTGAGACTTTATTATCAAAGCTTGACAATTCTTTTATTTAAAAAATGCCACAAGCTATAACAAGCCTATGTAGTAACTTAATGTAGCTTGTCAGAGTTTACTGTGTTGGTTAGTGTTTTGGTTACTCTGTTCAACAGCTTCTGCATATATTTACGTCCTAACTAAAGAAAATAAATTGGCAAAGCAAATATTAACACCATGCACTATCTCTGACACTTAACCCAACCCACCACTCCAAACCCACCACACCACACCCACCACACCCAACCCAACACACCTAACCCAACCCAACACACCTAACCCAACCCAACACACCTAACCCAGACCACCACACCTAACCCAACCCACCACACCTAACCCAACCCACCACACCTAACCCAAACCACCACACCTAACCCAACCCAACCCAACCCACCACACCTAACCCAACCCCACACACCTAACCCAAACCACCACACCTAACCCAGACCACCACACCTAACCCAAACCACCACACATAACCCACCACACCTAACCCAAACCACCACACTTAACCCAACCCACCACACATAACCCAACCTAACCCACCACACCTAACCCAACCCTCCACACCAAACCCAACCATCAACACATAACCTAATCCACAGAACTATTAAAAAAATGTAAATACTCATAAAACAATAATGAAGTCTCACAAGAGACCAGACCTTATCAGTAACCTTTATAATGCAGGCTGATTCAAAATAAAATGTGTCAGTGCTTTTTTCTTCATATGTCAAAATTTTAAGTGTTATTCTTTTAACATTTAAAAAAGAAAGTTTAAATTCTAATTAACCTGCTATTAATTAATTTTTAAATAAAATATGTCAAACCACACACATAGTTGATTTATTTAAAAATCTAAAAAAAATCCTAATTAGCCCTAGTAGGTAATTTAATATTGTAATGAATATTTTAATCAACTAAAGTATTAATTCAGATCTATTTTATTTTTTGTAAAATGGGTGTTTATTTTACCACATAATTGACCATGTATAACAGCTGTTATAGTAAAATGTTTCCCTCTATCAACTTTCTCATTAGTGAATGAATTAATTGGCATGAATGCAATTTTCCTAGTCTCTTCAGATTGAGCTAGAACGAAAGATGGCCGCACTTTCATCTGGTGATTTTACAAGCTCGCTAAAGGATGACTCTGGGCCATTTGGCTTGTTTATGGGAGGCCAGAATGTTGGACAAGTTAGCCAGGATATTCACACCTTTCCAGATCTTAATGTTGCCAGTGAGTTTCACAGGCTAGGCTACTGTGGTGTAGTTTGGTGTGAATTTGTTGTTGTGTGAGATGAGCGACTTTTTTTTGGTTGTAAATTGTAACATTTACTATTTACAACAGTGTGTGCGTGTGTATGTATATATATATGTGTGTATGTATATATATATATATATATATATATATATATATATATATATATATATATATATATATATATATATATATATATATATATATATATATATATATATATATATATATATAAACATATATATATATAAACATATATATATATAAACATATATATATATATAAACATATATATATATAAACATATATATATATATATATATATAAACATATATATATATAAACATATATATATATGTATATACACACATATACACACACACACACACACACACACACACGTATATATATATATATATATATATATATATATATATTGAATGTTTGAATTATTCTTTCTTCTAGAGCAAGGACGGCCCATCATTGGCCCCAATAACATCAGCAGCTCATTTTCTCCACAAGTCACAGAGCCAGAGGTGAGCCGGCTGTTCAACGACAGCTTCAACCCTGCCATGCTGACTCAGAGCGTCCAGCAGGAACTGAACCACATGGGTCTCCCCAACTTCTTTGACAACATGACATCCACCTCTGGTTCTGACTTAGGATCTATCGGAAACACCTCCCCTTTCGCTGGAGGCTTTGGATTCCAGCCGTTCATGAGCGACAGCAGCAGCTTGTTCAACACCGGCTTCTTCGGTGCTGGCCAAGGTCTGAACAGCAAGAGCAGCAGCTTCTTCTCACCACAGTCGCAGAGCGGGTTCAACAGCGCGCCTGGACAAGGTAGCTTTAGCGGCACCTCAACGAATGCTTTTAGCGGCACCGCTGGGGTGCCCAGCTTCGGCAGTGTCTCGTCATCCAGCAGCTTCTCCAGCGCACCATCCCAGAGCGGGGGGTTCAGCGGATCTTCTGGGTTCTACTCCCCGAACCGCCAGACCAACGACTACTTCTCTGCGCCATCTGGAAGCTTCCAGCCGTTTGGTTCTCAAGATTTTAGTCTACCGCCACCTGCGCAGCCTTGGAGAGGGAGCGGAGGAGGAACCGGAAGCGGGCCGTTTGCCAGCAATCTTCCGGAGTCTGTTGCCAAGCATGTCACGTGTGAGTGCTGTAACAAGCAGAAGAAATGGCCACACACCCTGGATTGCCTGCACAGCTTCTGCTTCTCCTGCATTGCTTCGAGGTACAGCTCAGCCGACAAAACCATATCTTGTCCAAAGTGCCCTCGCAAAACCATCGCCAAGGATGGGCCTTGCAGCATTCTCCTGGACTACCAAGGCGCCAGGTACATGAGAGAGAAGCTCAAGACCTTCCCCTTCAGCTGCACTGGCTGCACAAGAGATCAGGAGGCTGTGACCTGCTGCACAACTTGCATGGCTTTTCTGTGCGCAGAGTGCAAGGAAGGTCACAAGACCATACACCACTTCCAAGGCCACACCCTCACGCCTATTACTAAAATTGGCAAGTGCGTGGACGGGGACTACAAACCCCTGTGTGAGAAGCACGTCACTGAGCCCCTGAGCAAGTACTGCTGCACATGCGAGCTGATGATGTGCGACAAGTGCGTGAGTGACCACCACCACCCCGAGTCCCCCAAGAACAGCCATGACATCCACGAGATCTATTACATTGTTGTGGAGAGGCTCAAAACTTGGAACGAGGATGCCAGCATCAAGCACAAGGATGTCGTCGAGATGACCAAGAAGGTGCCTGTGATACTCCAAGCCATGGACAGCAAGAGGCGGGGCATCCGCAAGCAGATTGAGGACTACTCTGACTACTGCAAGACAGTTGTGGACCAGAATCGGATGGCTGCTCTAGAGATGCTGGACAAGACCCACGCTGCGATGGAGAGTCATGTGATCACATGGGCTAAGATCATCTCCGGCATTGAGCAAGAGCTGGAGGCTGTGTCATCTTTCAACTCCAGAACACTTGAAGGAGGATCTATACTGGACCTGCTCAAGCTGCTCCCTACCATGGAGAACGAGTACAAGAGATGCGTTGCTGGTTATGCTGACACAGTCAAGGACACAGAAGGCATCAAGGTAGACATCAAGTTTGATCCCAACTACAAGGAGTCTCACACTGTGCTGAATCAGAATTTTATGTCCATTAGCTACACTGTCAACGACATAGAGCAGAAGGTCTCCCCCACTCCTGGATGCCAGAGAAATGAGTTCAGCCGAGGACGTACAATGTCCGACTTCAATGTAGGCGTCTCAGAGAACCCGGACTGCAACTACCAGAGGTGGTCCGCTGCCCCAGATTCCATGTCTATTTCCACCTGGAACAACGTCAGCGAGCGGGACAGGAAGAATGGCACGTTCATCCCTCACCTGAACCGCTGCCGCACAAAAACCTCCTACATTCACATGTTTGGTGAGTACGGCAGATCAGAGTACGCGTTCACTGAACCAAGCGGTCAAGCTTACCTGAAAGATGGATCCTACGTCATCTGCGACACCAACAACCACCGTATTGTCTACTACAACAACAAGCATGAGTTTGTACGCACCATAGGCCAGCCTCCAAACTTGCCTCCAGTAGCTGAAGACTCGGAGAACCGAAATAACGGACTCAGAAACAAGGGCTTCACCAGACAAGAAGGCTACCTGTACTTCCCTAACCGCGTTGCCATTTGTCCAATCACACAAAATATTATCGCTACCGAGCGTCCTCCAAGCCATGATATCCAGATCTTCACAATTGAAGGAGAGTTTGTCCGATGTTTTGGCGGAAACATCCTGCAACATCCCAGAGGTGTTACCGTGGACGAAGACGGCACCATCATTGTCGTGGAATGCAAAGTGATGAAGTTGGTCATGTTCTCCCAAGATGGTAACTTTATAGTCTCACATTCCCTCACTAAGGATCTAGAATTTCCAAACGATGTAGCAGCCAAAGATGGTAAGATCTTCATCAGCGACAACCGCGGCCACTGCGTACAAGTCTTCAACTACGATGCAGAGTTCCTGTACAAGATTGGCAACGAGAGCATCACTTACTTCCCGATCGGAGTATCCATCAACTACCTAAACCAGGTAGTGGTCACCGACAACCACAACACATTCAACATCACCGTCTTTGATATAAGCGGGCAGGTTCTTAATATATTTGAATCTGTCAGCAAGCTAGCCCAATGCCACAATGTGGCCGTGCACCCTAGCAGTCTGGAGCTGATGCTGACCACCAAGGATTGCAGTGTCTACTTCTTCAACTACGACCCCAACGTTGCTCACCCGCTCACTCCACCCGCCAGCCGGCCGGGTCATATCCTCAACTCGAGAAGAAGCGGGCGCGGCAATGGAAACGGCGGCTCAACCAGTTCATCCTTTTATTAACACCTTTCTCCCTGTTCGTTGACATAGGTCTGATTAGCTGTTTTTCTATTTTTTTTGTTTTCTGTGGTTAGTTAATGCAGTGTGGTTTCATGATGCTGTTTCACTCACTCACCCATCCAGCACAGGACACCTCTTCTGTTTCTTGTTAACCTGTTATAGCTATGGACCAATAATACAACACCTCAAGTCCAGAGGAAAGCATTTAATGTGTCCTGAGGCCTGTTTTCTACAAATAATCCAAAGTGTTACACTGAATTGTTTCCTTATGAGCTGCATAGATTCAGTTTTTTCATTTTCTTCATATATACATATATATATATATATGTTGTGGGAAAACCTTTAATTATTTTTTTTCCATATTGTTACTTGTTGTAATGAGATGTCGTCATAAACAGGTGAGATCTTTTGTAATGAAATGTATTGTTGGAGAACTATTTTTTTCTTGTTTATGTTAAATGTAAAAAATGTAAATCGGTTGTGTTACAAAAAATCTAATTTGTTGAACGGTTACAAGAGACAACAGAATGTTTTTTAAAACCTATAAATTTCAGGGTAGGAGGTGTTAAATAAGTATAGAGAAACATGGATTTGTTGAAATAGTTTTTTTATAAATAGAATCACTTTTGTTGATATTCTTATACCTCATTTTCAGTGATAACTCCACAGGAAATCATCATGAATTTCTCTCCCTTGTTACATCCATCTTACCTTCCGTGATAAACATCTGACCGTGGTTGGTGAACTAATTAACTACATTAACCTATACACATTTTATAAAAGTCTTATAATTTTTAAACAAAAATTAATAATATAAAATGCCAAAATGTTGTTTAAAATCATAAAACATTAATTTTTATGTGTTAAAAAAAAAGATCGACAAAAATGTTTATATTGGGTAATCCTTTATTTTAAAATTTATAACCTACCTTGATTTGCCACAAATTTTTAATTAGTTGTAAGTTCAGTGTTATTATTTTATGAAAGCAATTTTGCGCACTTCTTTTACAATGCTTATCAGAACCTACCAGGTCTTTTCCACAAATTGAACTGTTGCTGCTTCAGGATATCATTGATCAAGTCTGAGTTGATCTTTATTTGTTCAGCTACAGTTGATTTACTTTTCATTCTCGCAGAGTAGATATCAAACATTTTGTTGTAAAGATTTTTTGTTTTTATAAAGATGATTTCTTATTTCATTTTGGAATAACAACACGGCGTAAAAATGTACACGTTTAAGTTTTTTAAAAATACTTAAAGAATTTTTCTTGTAGAACACTAATCTGTTTACTAACAATTTTTTATATTTCTAGCTGAATTTAACAAAACAGATTTTTAACAATAATCCCAAAAGGTGCAACAGTTCATTTGTTAATATCAAATGTTAAATCTTATTTTTTGAGTTAAATATCTGTGTTATTTGATATTGTGAATTGATATATTTTTAAGAGGCCATTAGTTATCTACTAACTCATTGTTATCACTTCATGTATGTTTGTAAGCTGGTCTATCATCTGTGCTTTGATGGTAAATGTTAACTTTCCCCTTACAACCTTTCACAGTACTTGATGGATCAGTAATTAAAATTAAGTGACTTGTATAATTCACTTCTTAAGTTTGGTATGTTCTGCATTTTCTTGTAAGATGTCTATGTACCAGTATAGAGTGTTTTAGATATCAATGTTTAATTTATTTTTTATCTTTAGTCGGTTGATACAGCTTACATACAATCATTGTTTTTTTTTCTTTTTTTTTTTTGCATAGATGTAGTTAAATGAATGCTTTAAGATAAAGAACAAATGCATAATAAGTCACATTATGAGGATATTTTTGTCTATGTTTATGTATATATATTTAAATAATGTTTGTCATTCTTTCATTCTTGTCAAAAAGTGTGATGATCTTATTTATTCATGAAAGTGCTGTAATATTATTAATTAACCTCATCTCCAAAATAGAAAACAAGTCACTAATATTTATTTATTTTTATTTATTTTTAAGAAGTTAAAAAAAAAAATTCTGATAAAATTTTTAAGAGTACCTCACCAAGGTGTATATGTGAATTGATTCCACAGATATATTTATTTTGGCTTTATGAGCCTGCTTTTATGAAATGTGATTTAGCAGATGGGTGCTCTTTTGATATGGGGTCTGTTGGTGAGCAAGTTTGTTGCACGTACACTGCACTAAATCCACTTCCATAAAACTAGGCTACTACATGTATTATGTGCCATTTGTCTAAGTGTTTTCATATGTAATTCCTCAGTTCAGCAATATTCTTTTTAAATCTAAAAAAAAAGAAATATGCAATGCAATATATTCGCCATGTTCAAATAGTAATTATTTAATTTTTTTTTCTAACAAAGCTGTTTCCTCTGTATTTCATACTGTTTTAGAGTCATTGTCTAGCGCACTAAATTCCAAACATTCATTTTTCTCACATGAGTTGAAACTTAAGCTCTTCCAGTCATTGTTGCTTGTTAACTAAAAGCATTGCCTGTCCATTTTTTTTTAAAAAAAGAACTTTCAACCTTATACAACGTTTTTTAAAAGTAAAAGGCCATTGCTAGCAGTAAAAAATTATTTTTTACTAGTTAACAATGAGAGGCAACTGCTACATCCATGTTGGTTCAGCTTTTCTCTGCCTTATTCTTGCATTACAGATATGCCATGCTCACTTTGAATAGTTTTTCTCCCCCAAGATTTTAATTTGATATACCTGTTAGGTTGTGTTTAGCGCAGCAGAAAAGAAAATCCATTTGGCTGAAATCATCAACAGGCTTATTTGCATTTAACACAGCTCGCTCTAACTAAACCTCAAGTTGACTAACGGGGTTGAAATAGATCATCTAGTTTTTAAACTAAAAAGTGTATCAAATCAGTGGCTTCATATTGTTTAGTCATCAATGGAATCATTCCGAAAACAAAAAGTGCCTGTTTCCTTGCTTTCCTCTGAGCAAATTCCTGCTGTCAATAATTAAAACACAAATCATTTCACTGAACAGTAAGTAGCACTTTAAATTATAGCTGTATCGTACCTCTCATACAAAAAACTGAAATAATTTTGTTTGAAATATTACTCTATTTACCTTAAAATGCTCATGATAGTTGAATTCATTTATACAAATATGTGAGGATTTGTAATACAAATTTTTATTTACTAATTAGCTGTAGGCTTTAATTTTTAATTTCTTTTCCTAATTTCTTTGTCCCCAATTTTGTGTTGAAAACACAATGCTTGGATAAATTTTTAAACACATTTTTTTTTCTTACTTTTCTACAATGATTATCTTTACACTGTTTTTACCATTCGCGATGGAGAGAATTTTAATTATTTTTTTTTTTCAGATGTGTAAAATTGATATTTTTGGTATTGTTAATCAATTTTTTTTTCCTCTGATGTGTACAATTGATATTTTGGTATTGTTACCAGTTGATGTTGTTTATGCTACTGCTGCTGTTGTCAATTACCTGTTTCATCCTTTGCACAGCATGCCAGTTTTGTAGATTTTTTTCCTCTCATCTCACGAGTCCACTATGATCTTATTCAGGTTTGTTAACGATGCGATTCCATGTATTTTTATGTACCGATGCCTATAACATGTTTTTTTTTGTTTTATGGAGATGATTTTAATATACTTTTCCTTCTTGGTTATATGCACTATAACTGTGAATCACTCTTTAAAAATAAATCCTCTTGTTATGTGTTGTAGAGAAATTGTTATGGTAAGTTAGTGCATGCTTTTGATACTTCTATAGTGCTATTATATGTTACCGGCTTTGTATGTTTATGGAAGAGCAAAGGGCGGGGGTGATTAGTTGTTTTGATACAATGAAATTTTTAAAAAGCTATTACATATAACAAACATTTTTCATTGCTCATGTGTTACCTTAACTATATTTGTTGAATCCATTCTTAGTTTTTTGTTATTATAATATACACCCAATATCAAATTGCCCATATTCACGTGGCTTTGTTTTGCCAAGCCACGCTACCACAAGCAATTTTTTTTAAAGTCATGACCTATTGTGACTTATGTTACAAGAATGTTCAGCGTAATGACCTTTTAAGATTATGCAACTTTTTTTTTTGAAACCTCTGAGAGAAAATGTGACCTGGAACTTGGGGATCAAAACTAGCTTAAACAAAAAACTAGCTTGCTTATCAAAATTAAGTTCTGCTCAAAAAATGGCATTTGTTTTAAACTTCCTACCTATTAATAAGCTTTTATTTAAAACATTTATTAAATTGATTTTTGTTAAAAATTTAAATTTAAAAAAAAAAACATGTAGGTTAATTATTATTTTTTGTTAAAAATAAAGTTAATGAGCACAAAACACCGTATAATCCTACTTGGCCATTGCATGAAATTTAATGAACTGATATGCGCACACGTACTGTTTCTTAGTTACTACCTTGTTGGACAAAGAAGTTTTTACCCATCCAGTGGCTGCTTCCAGCCATGACATATTATTTGAAACGGTGCCAACTAATATATATGATGCTTTTATCAAATACATGTTTTAATTTTGTCTTGTTGTTCTCTGTTGACAAACTCATTTTCTCCAGACCACCATGAAATCTTTGATATATTTTAAAGAAAACTTTTTTTTTTAATATTATGCAAGTTCAAGTTATCCCCCCTGATGTTAAGTAATTATTTTGTAAAGAAAAAAAAATACTTTAAATGTCAGTGATGCAAAAAAAAAAAAAGAATTTCTGAAATCTGTATCTCACAAGTTGATGTTAGCTGTTTTTATTTTCTAAACAAGGGACTCTGAAATACTAAAACACTTAAAATTGCATGTCGGTGTCATTGAATGACTGTACATAGGTTTTGACTGGTTAGAAAAATTGTTTTGAAGTTTTCAAGGATAGATGTTGTGAAAAACAAAATTATCATATTTTCTAATTTGAAACATGTTGATTTTTTATTTAACATAAATGTAAGATTTTTTTTTTTAAACAAACTCTTGAAATGCTCTTTTATTTATTTATTGTATTGAATTGATATTTAATGAAATGTACTCAAGTTGTTTTTTTTTCTCTTTCCATTACTCTGTAGTAACTTTAATCATTGTTTCTAGACAGGAGGTAACTTATGTTCTGTGTGTGCTTGCTTTAACTCTAAAACAGTTTCATTGTTTGAATCCTTAACATAAAACATTTGTATGGGGGGAAAAAAATTGGTTAGGTTACGGCAAATGAAAGCATGATTGTGGCAGTGGTTCTTAATTGGTGTTAGTCGACTACAAACCAATGAGGTGCGGTAAGACAAATTGATGCAAATTTGTGTAGTGAAGCTAAGGCACTGGAAGAAGATTAAGGTCAAAATTTGAGAACCACTGATTTAATTGTTTTAAAGTGGAGGGAACTCTTGATTACTGTGTTGAAAGCTTGATCTAGTCCAGTATGTGATTTTGATATGTACTCAGGAATACTAAGAAACTATTTCTATGTGACAAGTCTAATTTATTTTTCAGATTTTTATTCAATTACATCCCTTACCAAAGTAAAGGATGTATTGGAAAAAAAATGATTATTCTAGTGAATTCTTTGATGTGCAAAAAATTGTAAACGTTTTCAGCTATTGTTGAGAAACCTGACTACATGTTCTCAAGTTGCTACTTTAGTATAGGAGTATAGCAGTATGGGGAGGGAATTGATAAGGTGTTTGTGCAAGGTATAGGAAAGGAAGATCTTCTCTGGATTTGCCAGCCATTATTTCTGTGGGACTGTCAGCCAAACAGGAGCCAGGTGGAATTATTTCAGCTGTGAAACTTGGATAGCTTCGTCAGAACTTCTTGCAACCAGATCTCCGCAGTGTGATGAGGAATTGATTTCAGCTAAAGCAAGTTTATATTATATTGTTACTAATCACTGTTGCTTATTTTGTTATTAAAAAAGCATTTCTTAAAATAAATCTATATATGTTCTTTGCAAACAACATGTACTTCAGTATTTCATACTGGTTTCTGTGTTTCAAACCTCACTTCCAGCTAGTTAAGAATAGTTACAGATCTCATTTTATTTTGTTTTAAGGCAACTAATAGAGGTGGCATTTGATATTATTTTATATTTATTTTCATTGTTCCTTATTAAGTCATGCGTAACCTTTGGTTAGGGTTGAGTTGGCCATTATGTTAAGACTGCAGACCAATCATCGTAATTTTACAAAAAAAAATAAAATAAAATTAATGCATTCATCCCGATTTAGATTTATCTTACAGTATTGTTGTACATTTTCCTAACTTGTTGAACCAGTTGTTACAGCTGCTAATCTTTTTTGTCATACTCATTCTGTTCACTTAGCACAGTCAGTCCTGTTGTGCATCTTCTTTTAAACAAAAAACAAATATGCCCATCTATAGAAGTTAGATTGTGTCCACAAGAACAATTGTTTTATACTTAATACAACTTTTTGTAGTAAAAATATGCAAAACAAAAATTAACAAAAAGAAATAAATGTTTAACAATGTTGTAGAATTGTTATCTCCATGATTATAAGGAAAGTTTTTTTTTTATATAAAGCTTATGCAAAGATTTTTATTATTCTCATAATTGTCATTTTTATTGGCTGTTAAAAATGTACACTTTTCTAAAACTGTTTGTTTTTTAAAAAAGAAAGTTGGATAACTCAAATTCTTTTCAAAACCATTTTCATTTACAATAACTGTTAAGCTGTTACTTTTTCAGGAATGTATCCACCCTGGGACAAACAAAGTGCTGTAATCATTAAATTTGAAAACAAAAATGATCACCCCATTATTTACGAAAAACATTTCAGATCAAATGTGTTACAAGCAATAATACAAAAAGAAATGTTTTAAAGTAGTAGTTATCATTTTGTTACTTGGAATAAATGTTTTTTTTCAATATTAGTATTGATTAACATTGGTGCTAAAAAAAAAACCCATCCTGTTTATTTAGAATAGCTAAAGATTCATGTTAATACTGGCCAGCATTGTAGGCAGGTTTAAACTGTAACAACTGCCATAAGCAATCAGTTTTTTTTTAAAAAGTTTTCTTAGTTTTGTTTTAGGTGAAAAATATCAATTCATAGTCTTAGTCAGTCTCATTTTCATCTGGCCAACAATTTACAAGCATTATATTTAGTTATTTTCTGGCTTTCAGATGCTTATCTGGCCAACATGTTAAAAGGAAAGTATTTTATTTGCCAGTTTGAATGTTATAAACATTAACCTAGTCCAAAGATTGTCCCAAAAATTGTTGTAATACTCAATAATTTAACAAAAAAAACAACCTGAAAGAATTTTCTTAAATTTGTATTTATTTATTACCAAAACCATATAAACTCTTGCTTAAAGATCAGCAATCATTAGTTATTTATAATTTTAAATTGATGCTGAAATGTTAATGAATGATGTAGTATACAAATACATGTTTGCATGGTTTTTGTATGGCCTCTTATTCACTGCTCATTTTGTTAAATGGAAGCTAAACCACAATGTCTTCAGGTCAAAGGTCCTGAGATTATTTGTTTCAGTCTACATTCCAGAATCCACTTTTTATTTTACTGCAGCACATACTATCACATAACTCTGAAGAAATGAGAATTTCTAAATTTTAAAACAATTCAGAAACTGCTGCTTAGATAATATTTGGCAAAGAATTGGTTAAAAAATATGCAGTCTTTAGAAACTTCTGTAGAAATTTGATAATGGGGTAAATATAGTTTTAATTAAACACAAGGTGTTGACTCCAGTTCCACTTGCTGAGGAATTCTGTAGGATTAATACCAATTTTAAACACCTGCTACATATCCTGTAGAGATTTTGTGAGTAGGAATATTTCAGTTTCAGGCAACGAGCCTCAACTAGAAACTTTGTTCTCATCAGCACTACCTGTACTGTATGCTCACTGGCAATCACCTGTGTAAGCTGGCTGATCTTGTGAATTCAGGTGTAGAGAACGTGAAGGTCTGCTGCCTTATTTTCTTAAGATAGTTCAGCGGCCCTGTCGTCTTAACTTGGTGGCTTATCAACCTTGAGTAGTTCTGCTGTTGTATTAGTCCAAGTCAGTGGCTGGTCAACCCCGAGTTAATCTTTCCTAAGTCAGTGGCCTGAGAAGCTTTGCTGTCCTACTGTTTAAAACCCTTAGAGCCTCGCAAAACCTACCTTGTCTTAAAAAATTTCAACCTCTTTCTGAATGTTTTTGCATGTTAACATCTGATCGCTAGCTGTCTATGGTTGTGAAAATACTAAAAAAAAAAACAATTGTTTTGTAGCTGATAGGTGGTTGACATTTGTTATTTACACACTTTTTAGGAGAATAAAACATTTTTATTTACACTGTTTGGAGGTAAATAAAAATTGTCTTAGTGATTTCATCTCAAGGCTGTGCTTAAAGTAAGATGCTAGATATTTTCAGTTTTCTTTTGTTGTTTAGTTGTACTTTGTTTTTTTTCCATATCAAAATTACGTTTCCTTGTTTTAAGGAATTTAAAACATTCTGACATGTTAAAAGATAATTTTTTTTTATCCCCTACCTATTGTTTTTCGCCCATCAAAATGAAGCCTCATTAACCACACATACTCAAACTCTGCAGTTTGCATTCAGTTACCCATGCAACTCAATGGTGCTGCCCTGACAAAAAGAAATGTTTTGTCTTGCCCCAGATTTTTTTTTTTCTTTTTGGTACTTGTTGTACATAAGGTTTACAGTTACTAGATTTGTTCTTCATGCTGATTGTTAATGTGGAATTATAACATGCATTTATGTGCTGTATAATATGTAGCTTCATTGTCACAAATTTACTGTATAGTTGTTTTTTTTTTATTAAGGCAATAGTACTTGCTTAATAATTATTATTTTTTAAACTTTTTTGTTTCATATTTCTTAATTCTGGCAGATGGTATTAAATAGCTGCATCTAGTCAAGACTTAATGTACTGTTATAGAATTCTTTTTTTTTTTTAAAAATGATCACTGGTCTTAAAAAAAATTGTAATTTTTTTTTTAGCAGAAAGATTAGTCTAATGTTTATGAAGCAGAAATATAATATTCGCCATGCCTGATTGTTTGTTTTTACAATTCCTATTAATCTGCCTAAGATAGTTTTAACATAAGATATAAACTGATCCTTACTGTATGGTTTAAATTCATGTAGTCTGTGTAATTTATTGTAGCTGTTTTACTTTTTTCTATTTGGGTAATAGTCATCTAGTGTGTGTGTGAATGGCTAGCCTCACTGGTATAATATATATATGCCTTTGTCTTTTTTTTTTAATATTAAGAAGAAAATAATCTCATGTTTATTATGTATTGGAATACATTTTTTTTAAATCATTGATATTGTCCTTATCCTGCCATTAGCTCCATAAACATGTTTGCTAGCTGCTTGTTTTTTTGGGACTACTTTCATCCGCTGTTACGTTTCTGCTACTCAAATTTTTTTTTTTTTTAATATTTTATTTACATTCTTTTATATGCTATTTGAATAATAGAATGACCATTGCTACTTTTGTAAACTCCTCCGATGTTACTGATACGTTCTTGTTCAAAAAGATTTCTTCCAAAAATCGTTCTAAGCATTGCCTTGAGTCAGTTGTAGCTGAGAGAAGCGTACCATCCAAAGCTCTACAGTTGATCACCTTTTATTATCTGGGTGTCTTAATATTTGTTATCATAACAGACATTTTATACTCATAGCAAATCATGCATTTTTTTTTTACCCTTTCTCCCTTGTTCCTCAGTGTTTGATATTTAAAAAAAGACTTGTAATATTGATATGTATTGCTTGTTACCATATTTTTTTGTTATCTTTCCTTTTCACATAGATTTTGTTTTTCTAAATTAAAGCAGTATGCATTTTTTTCCTGTTATAAAAACTAAACACTTGCCAAATAATGTTTTTTTTTTAAATTCACACACTAATTGTTGGTTTAGCTAGTATCTATGTAAACATGTTTTTATTGTATGTTTATTTAATTTTTGAAATATTCCAGGACAGTTATTGTGAACAGTTTAAAAGCTGAAGGTTATAAAGAAAGCACCAAAGTTAAAAAGACTTGAATTTGATATGCTAAATCTAAGGGGTTCTCTTCAATGGCACACTAATTAAATTCAATTTTTTTATTATATTGAAATGTAAAACTGTGTTACTAATCGGCCAGTAATAAAATTAGATTTTTTTCCCCAGAAAAATCTAAAAATTCAAACTGATTATCTTAACAAACTTTTTTGTTTAAACTATTTCAAAATCAGCTTAAAATACTAGATACTAGTTTTTGGAATAATGGCAACATTTTTTTTTAAATTTATTTTTACTATCAGGGGTTTGACATGTAAACAAGACAATCTGCAACATTTTGTAGTGGCCACCCTTCTGGTTTTTGTATTGCGATTCAAGAAACTGAACGTGATTCCACTCCATTCCCTATTTATTTGTTTCACTGAGATAACAACATGAAGCCTAAGACATGGTGTGTAAAAAAAAACAAAGTTTATTTATATTTATCTGACTGATCTCAAGAACCTTCATACTGGTCCGTTTGAATGAGTAAAATTGGATGACCCATTGGCCTGCGTAGTAGCTAGGGCTATTTACTGTGGTCCATACGTCTTGTTTAGCTGAACAAGCTCAGAGCTATTTACAGTGGTCCTCATGTCTTGTTTAGCTGAATAAGCTCAGAGCTATTTACAGTGGTCCTTAAGTCTTGTTTAGCTGAATAAGCTCAGAGCTATTTACAGTGGTCCTCACGTCTTGTTTAGCTGAATAAGCTCAGAGCTATTTACAGTGGTCCTTAAGTCTTGTTTAGCTGAATAAGCTCAGAGCTATTTACAATGGTCCTTAATTCTTGTTTAGCTAAATAGGCTCAGAGCTATTTACAGTGGTCCTTGCGAGCTATTTACAGTGGTCCTCACGTCTTGTTTAGCTGAATAAGCTCAGAGCTATTTACAGTGGTCCTCACGTCTTGTTTAGCTGAATAAGCTCAGAGCTATTTACAGTGGTTCTTACATCTTGTATAGCTAAATAAGCTCAGAGCTATTTACAGTGGTCCTCATGTCTTGTTTAGCTGCATAAGCTCAGAGCTATTTACAGTGGTCTTTAAGTCTTGTTTAGCTAAATAAGCTCAGAGCTATTTACAGTGGTCCTCACATCTTGTTTAGCTGAATAAGCTCAGAGCTATTTACAGTGGTCCTCACAAGCTATTTACAGTGGTCCTCACGTCTTGTTTAGCTGAATAAGCTCAGAGCTATTTACAGTGGTCCTCACGTCTTGTTTAGCTGAATAAGCTCAGAGCTATTTACAGTGGTCCTCACGTCTTGTTTAGCTGAATAAGCTCAGAGCTATTTACAGTGGTTCTAACATCTTGTATAGCTAAATAAGCTCAGAGCTATTTACAGTGGTCCTTAAGTCTTGTTTAACTGAATAAGCTCAGAGCTATTTACAGTGGTCCTCACATCTTGTTTAGCTGCATAAGCTCAGAGCTATTTACAATGGTTCTTACATCTTGTATAGCCAAACAGGCTCAGAGTTATTTATTCTGATATTGCTCAGCAGTAGCATGTTTGTTTTTTTCTGTTTGTGTGCATCAGTTATTTTTCTCACTGTAGAAAGTTAGTCACCTCTCATCTCTTGTTAGCATTGCATGATATTTTTTTGTCGCAAAACACATATGTAGTAACGTCTATTTACACCAGCTTGCAATCACTGTATTCTTCACCTTTTAAAATAACATTGTGACAAAACTACTTTGTTTTCCAATTTGTATCACCCTAAACAAATCTGGGTTATTTAAAAACAAAAATAACAAAAAGCCTTTAAAAACAATTGTGTATCTGCTGTGTTTGAAGAATTGTTCCATCTTTTTAATAAAATTTGTAAGCAAAAAAAAAAAAATTTGTAAATGTCAAGCAAGAGATTGCGTGGATAATACATGTTTGATGTACTTGTTGATTTGTTACCAAATGCCATACAATGTTGATATGTTGATGCACCTGTTGCTGTTCAACTCTAGCAATTTTTTTTTTACCAACTACAAATAGAAACAAAAGTGGTTTTCTTGTTCTGCTTCAAAAGTATAAATCTTAGAGAGGAAAAAAAAACAATTGTTAAGGTTCACAAAAATGTCGACCCAATCTACTTAATACTGAACTTCATCAGTGCAAAATTTTGTCGAATACAGAATTTTTTCTGCTGTTAAATAATTCCCAGTTTTGTTTGATCCTGAGTTTTCTTTTCCCCCCCACTTTATCCTAGAACTTTAGTCCCTGCGCATAACACACACCACACATAAGCTCTGAAAACATATTCCAGACAATAAAAAACGAGGCATTGTTATTTCTAAAACCCGTGGTTTTTTTTTTAATAAAAAAAGTTGTGAAAAAAAAATCATGTTTAACTGGCAGGTGATATCCCAAGTTGTCAAGAAAATTAATTTTTTTTGTAGTTAACACAGGCTGTGTACATTTTCCTAAATTTTTCACTGTGCAGGAATTTAAAGTAATGTCATATACTGTCTAATTCTTTTTTAAAAACATTTCTTGGAGTGTTGATGTTTTTTAAAAATCTAATTATGCAAATCCGCATGGCTTGAGATAATTAACTCGTCATTGCTTTATTATTATTTTTTTATTCTCCTCTGTTGTTACGTTATGGCAATGATCACTGCTGACACTAAAACTGACCACTATCATCATCATTAAATTTCAGTTTGTCTTCTGGCCGATGCATTTAGTTGAAAAAAAATCATGGTCCAGTCAAGCCGATTAGTCTTAATAAAATTTGAACTGAAGTATTTTATTATATACTAAAAAAATGTTATAGTTATAGATTAGTATTTTTTTCTCTTGATAGACGTAAAGCTAAAGTTAGCGTTTAATATTCGGTGAAAGGGTAAGAAAGACTCATGACGTTATGTTTATTATTGCAAATATAGTGCATTATTATGTTGAAAAAACTTATACTTGCCAAATGTAATCTACTCCAATAACTATCAAAAACAGAAAAGTGTTTTAGCTCAATGAGTTATGGCCCTTAACATTTCATATGAATCATCTCCCTTGTTTTTTTAACCAACAAATATTGAATAATTGTTAATTAAAGGATGTGAAGAAACCCTGTTTGAACAAACACACCACATGACTTAAGCCTCAGGTTCTATTTGCTAATGCATTGTTGTACTGTTGTATTTTTTTAAATTTCTTTACCAATTTCATTATTTTGTTGCTTATCAAAGATGACTGCCATATGTCCATGGATATTGATGTATTCTCAAAAAAAAAAAAACATACCAAAATGCTACTGTTATTTTTTTTAATCCTCTCTGGCTGTTATTGCTTTAAATGGATGGATTGTTTCATATACATTTGTAATTTATTTTTGATATTACTGTTAGAATGCAATGAAAATTAGGCCAGATTTTGGTAGATTACTATTTGAAATATATGCCAGGTAAAATAAAAATCTTATGACCGTAGATGTAAGTTTTTGGTCTAGTTTAATCATCAGCAGCCAGGGTTGTTCACTTCAATAACAACTTCTGAATTTTTATACACTAGATGTATGGTTGTGTTTTTTTTGTTCCATCTTTTAATGACCCATTGTTATTTTTTTTTTTTTAAATTGACCAATGTCTGTGAGCTTCTAGAATAAAAATGAAACTCCTAATCATTTTGACCTTAGTACTAAACCTAATATTGTAGTGTGTGTTCCCATTGAAACTAAAACTTGTTTTTATTTATTTTTATTTTTTTTTTGCTTTTATGGTTTACAAATGTTTAAAATGTTGAGTAGCCATTTTGTCAGATTTCTGTGTATTGTCCAAATTTTAGATAAACAGTAACATGAGTATAAATCTAGAATTTTTTTTAAAAAAATCTTATTTATTTGTGTGCTTTCATATTTGCAATGAACTTTATTTAAAAATTATGTTGGCTAATTTTGTCATAGAAAGGGATGTCTTGGGGTGCATTTGAAGTGCCCAAACATCCACTGCATTCCCACACAACATATCTCGTTTCTGTTGGCTGATAGTACAAGTTATACACCCGATAGCTTTACCAATCAATATCAAACGACTTTTTGTGTCTTTCTGGTTTTCTTAGACACACAGGCAGAAAAGAATCCCCCCCCCCCCCCTCACCCACCCCCCACTCTCCATCCTTGACCAGGTAGATTTTTTTTGTTTTTTTGTTTACACATTTTCTAGCATCTAATCAGTGCCGAAACAAATATCAACTCTCCAAAGGTATTTTCTTATACAGACCCAAGCGGTCTCTGTGTATAATAATTATATTTGAACCCATTCTTAAATCTTTAGAACAGCTCCAAGTATTGAGCACATGATTACAGCCTTTTTTATTTTCCTGTTGTTTTTTTTTTTAAATATTTTTTTTTTGATTGATTGTAATATGTTGAGTGTTTTTGGTATTAATAAATAAAAGTATTTGTTTGCTTAAAGGGGTTGTTGATTTTTTTTTTTGTTGCCTGCTTGTTTGAATCTGCTGACCATGGATTCTTCTCAAAATTTTAAGTTGTTTGTGTAAGAATATGAAGAGCAACTGATGCAGTTTAAACAAAATTTCTTCAGGAAAATTCAATTTATGCATTGGAGAAAATTATGAGAAAAGCATGGATAGATTTTAGAAATTAAGCTTTGCACACGCTGTGGAACTATTTTTATCAGGTGGTCGATGGCGGCTTGGTGGAATGGTAGAGCGTAGACTGGTAACCTGATGGTCTTGAGGGTAAGGACGTTCCAGAGTCTACACAACTCTGGCGCGTACCTAACTCATAAGAATGAAAGAGGACTGACAACATTATGCAAAATCACTGTAATGGGTTAACTCTACTTCATCTACCCCATGAGGATTTGAAAGCGTGTTTAACTAGTCCGATCCTTGTTGTAGACGGACTGTTCTGCCACGTTGAACTTCAGTTCATGCAGAGAATTGATTTTTACAAGCTTTTTGTTTAACTTTTTGTCTCTGTCTGTCTAGATCGAAACGCCCGAGCGAAATTTCCGGCCATTCTGACAGATTCGTTTCAAAGTTGGCATGTGGGTCAAGATTCGAGGGTCAAGAATAAGTTTATAAATCTCATTCGAATATTAAAACCGTGCACAATTTTTTTAAACATTCATAAAATATTTGCATTCTACATTTCTGACATTGTAAATGCAATCTGACATTAAATTTGACTTAATTTGATGCCTACTTTTTTTAATTAATTAAAATTGTGTCCAAATTAGTAGGCTGTCTTATCCAACCATTCTGCACTATTATACGCGCGTTATCATGTTCATTAGGCACGCAACGGTTTTTCGTCATGCAACTATTGCATTAAAAAAATGAAGTACGGAAACAAAATCATAAAATAAAAAACATTTTTACAAGCTTTTATTTGTTGGTTCGTTGATGGTACTTGGGTCAAGACATGAAGACAATGCAAAATGTCATTGAACTTGACATAATAGGTTGCCTAATTATTTTGTATGAATGAATTAAAATGTCTGATCCAACTATTCCGCACTATTATATACGCGTCATCAGGTTTATTAGGTGCGCAATGGTTTTTAGTCATGCAACTCTAATGTAAATTTAAAACATTTAAAGTACAGAAAAAATTTCATAAAAAACGTTTTAATAACAAGCTCTTATGTAATAATGCACTAAAAAGTAGAAAATAAATTATACACTACTGTTTATATAACTATAAGGAAAAGCCGGGGTCTCTTCCTAAATATTAGGAAACTTATCCAATAGATAATAAAGTGACCCACGCTTTTCTTGCCAACCCTCCATTTCAGAACTAACAACAAAACCACTTGCCAACTCTCTATTTGAGAACTGACACATTTGAATGATTGTAATTCAAAATGCATCTTAAAATGGGCTTTTAAATGTTTTTTTTTCTACCCCTTTTCGCGCCCCCCTATTGTTGCGTCCGTGGCTGCCCCCCCCCCCCCCCCCAGCTCAGAGGCGTAGCGACCCTTCCCGGCGCCCGGGGACATACTTTCAATTTGGCGCCCCCTTGGGAGCAAATTTTCGATTTGCACCCCCCCCCCCTCGAACTTTTCATTTGCACCCCCCCCCTCAAACTTTCGATTTGCACCCCCCCTCCTCGAACTTTTCATTTGCACCCCCCCTCAAACTTTTCATTTGCACCCCCCCCCCCCCCTCAAACTTTCAATTTGGCGCCCCCCCTAAGGTCGGCGCCCGGGGACATATGTCCCCCCCCGCCCCCCCTCGCTACGCTACTGCCCCAGCTACGCCTTTAGTTATGACGGCTTCGTTAGAAGTTAACTAAGTACGATCTTATCTTCAAGCATTTCTCTGTTTCCTACACACTTGTGTTATTATGCACACGAGAACTCCAGTGCAGATTTGATCGAGTCTATAACACGTAGACAGAAAGTGTAGTCTGTGCTGTTCTTAAAGCTGGGGACAGCCACTCTTCTAGGAGAGACAACTCCAAAATTCAACAACTGCTGCCTCGTAGTTTGTTCTTGGTTGGACAAAGGCTATGGAAGCAAATCCAAAAAGAAAAACAGGCTGAAATCGGAGTCAACGGCCTCAATGGCGCATAACCAGTTGACACGTAGACTTAATTGTGGTGGAGGGGATTCCTTCCAACACTAAAATTAAGAAGGAAGAAGAAAGAAGAAGGTCGCTGACTGACTGCCGTATAAGAATATAAAATACAAGCCATGGCAAGGAGATGTTATAGAAAGCAATATGGAATCGCTACAGACCGCAGATAATCGAATAATTTAAATGTCTTTTGGTCAGCATGACGACATATTTAGTAAGTATGATGACATACTGACATGTTGACCTGTTGACAACTTTTGGTCAGCATAGATTGAAGTCCCGTGTTCGAACCTCTTGCAGATGATGATCGTTAGATGTGGACAGCAACCCATCCAGGAGGGAAAATTCAATAAACCAAACAGTGCTGTCTGCAATTTTTTTTATGGACAAACAGAGTTTCTTCCATGCATCTCTTGGGGGGGGGGGGGGGAGGGAAAGGGTGTCTACTGCTTCCCCTTCCTCCGAACGAAATCGAATTTATATAGAAAACCTATACGTTTATATAGTATCTGTATTCCCCCCCCCCCCCGGGAAAATGTAGTACGCACCCCCCTCCATCGAAGATATAAATGGCCTAACCCGGAGAACATGTCTGGAAGAGAGACTGTCGACAAAGGCTACAGAAGCAAATCCAGAAAGAAAATCTCGCTGAAGTATCAGTCAACTGGCCATATGGCCATATGTTGACACGTAAACTTCATTCTGTTAGAAAAATCATGTCCAAAATTACAATTAAGAACAAAGAAGAATAGTATGAGGGGGGTGTGCAAATCGAAAGTTTGAGGGGGGGGGGGTGCAAATCGAAAGTTTGAGGGGGGGGTGCAAATCGAAAGTTTGAGGGGGGTGCAAATCGAAAGTTTGTCCCCGGGTAAAAATTGGACCCCCCCCCCCCCCCATTGAGACGATCCTGGCTACGCCACTGGGCCTATTACTTTTGTGAGCAGTGTGTTGGAGATCCTAGGAGTTTATGTACGTTAGATCTTGGCTGAATAACTCACAAAGAAGCAGCTGTTACTAAAATATGTCAAACAAGCATAATAAAAGCATACACTGCTCAGTGCAAATAATACAACTAGATTGTTGATTATGTCGTCTCCGTGTGCGTTGTTAGATTAATGACGATTATTAAAACATTTTTTTCTGGTGAATGTTTTGTACTCTGTTAACTGGACACCGATATTTGATACACGAGTAATGGATTAGGTAGCAGGTGTTTTATATAATTTAATCACATTGATCAAATAAAACTGTAGTTTTATGCGGGTGCTGTTTTAAGTAATTCTCTAGGAGGCTAATCTAAAACCCGCAAGTTAAATAAAAAGATATCATTACATGTTATAATAATATCTTGATAAGTTGGTTATGTATATGCATGGAGTATATTGCTTCTAAATAAGGACATTACGTAAAAAAAAGACATAGAAAAAGAACCTAATGAGAATTGAATTTTTTTTGTGGAAGCTCAACACTGAAACAAAGTGGGGGTCTTTTTTAGAGGAGCTGTATTGTCGTGGGTTGGACATCCACAGGTTGATCTAACCAGAGTTTCTTCCAGGCATCTCTTGAAAATTTTTTTACCGCCCCCCCCCCCCGAACGAAATGAAATTTATATAATTTATATAGAAAATATATACTTTTAACAGTGTCCGCCCCCCCCCCTCCCCGAAGAAAGTCTACCCTCCCCCCCCCCGAAAATTTCAAGTGCCCCCCCTACCCCCCGGAGAAAAAAAGTCTGGAAGAAACACTGGATCTAACGCGTAGAGGGGGTTTACCGTATACCTATAACCCATATAAGGAAGCTACTATTGGTCTGTATCGTCATTCCTGTACTTGTTTGTCGTCAGTGTGGTTGAATAATAGTCCTTGTCGTGTTTATAAGGCTAGCGGTCAGTTGGTATCCTCCGGGGTCAGAGTTCACGCCTGACCGAGTCTTCCGTACACAAGCTGTGATAGTGGTCAGCCAAGAAAACTCTGTTATGTAGAGCTGATTGGCTGAAATAGAAAACGGGGCGATTTGGTGCCGCGTGCAATGGTAGGTTCGGATACCGTTGGGTTAAAACTGCTCTGTTTAATCGGGGCTATATTCTGTACCTCTGTCTACACTTGACGTTGATACATCACTTTCTGTTTCTACTGTTATTTCAGGTTGATCTAACGCGACGTGATGGAAGGTCATTTTTAAAAAAAAAATTTTCAACGTTACAAACGTCTTGTGTACAAATTACAATTAGGAGTCGCTGCCAAATCTAAAAAAAAATGTAATAATATTTAATGAATCAGCAATATTTTAGATACAGATAAAATCATACACACGCACACACACCCAAGCACGCAGAATATATATATATATATATATATATATATATATATATATATATATATATATATATATACACACACACACAAAGGCTCACACAAACTCATTTGCGAGCACAAGCCACCAAATACGAACACCCGCCCCCCCCCCCCGCCCCCCAAGAAAGTTTCCAAACAGATACAAACATACAACCATTAAATAGTACATTTTATACACATATTTCATTTCATGCACTTAGGCTTTCAAAATGCCCCTAGCGGGCTAGGTGGGTTTGTGAACCAACCAAGCCTGTGTTGGGTGCGGCTAATTGAACATAGAAGTGAGACATAACAACGTCAGACATAATCGAAGGCGACGGTTGGTTCAGATGTAACCATTGTCTTTTCTATTGGCTGGACAGGGGCAATACTGAATGGTATGAATTCATCGTCTGTGAAGTTCTCCTACATTCAGCGAGCAATCTCATGATTGATAGCAGACACTCAACATCTAAAGAACCTCAACGTACACAGAAAAGAACAGAATCTATAGGCCTATACAACAGCTACTGCTTTTTAGTAGGTAAGTATAATTTAATATTTATATTTTTAAATTGTT